>NC_056730.1:671206234-671303734 GCF_019279795.1 Protopterus annectens | reverse complement strand
CGTTTAGTTTAAGGCCATGGTTCTGGCACCAGTTATCCGTCTCTATGAGACCCATTTTTAGGATGCTTGTGTCAGCTGGAGGGTCAATTATGGCGCCCAGTTTGCAGTCATCTGCAAACTTGGTCAGCCACAGTCCTCCCGTGTTAGCTTGTACCTCAGAAAAATATATTCCGAATAAGAGAGGTCCCAGGACTGAGCCATGTGGGACGCCACTTGTAACTCGTTTAGAGTCTGACATGGCTCCAGCAATTCTGACCATGTGGGTTCTGTCCTTGAGCCAGTTTGCAACCCATCTTATGACATAGGGGTTTATATTTAGGCTGGAGAGTTTGTCTACGATGCCCGAGTGGGGTATTGTGTCAAAGGCTTTTGCGAGGTCTAGGTAGGCTATGTGGACCACCTTACCCTCATCAATGGCCTTAGTGACTGTTTCAAAGAAATCTACCAGGTTCAGGAGGCAGGATCTGCCTTTGACAAAGCCGAATTGGGTAGAATCCAGGGTCTGTAGGTCCCCAGTGTCTTTGTTTATGAGCTCCATAATGATCCTCTCCATAGCTTTGCAGACCAGGCTAGTCAGGCTTATGGGGCGGTCGTTTCCAGGGTCCATAGAGGTGCCTCCTTTGTGGAGTGGGACTACTGTTGCTGTATACAATTCTTTGGGTACATATCCTGTAGTAAGGCTAAGATTGAATAGCAGCTTTATGTGTGGGTATAGCTCTTCTTGGAGTTTATGTAGCACGCAGCCCGGGACACCGTCCGGTCCCATTGATGCTGTGTTTTTTGCTTTGGAGAGGGTGGCTCTCACCTGGGCATCTGAGATGTCAGGGAGGCAACACTCTGCTAGGATAGATATTTGTCCTTTTGGGGAGGGGGGAGTTTGCACTGAACCTGTCTGCCAGGGTGTTGGTAATGTCTGAGGGTTCAGTGTATTTTTTGTTATTATGGACTAACTCTGAGCATATCTGGGAGTTTCCACCCAGGTTTCTAACATAAATAAAGAAAGCCTTATGATTATCTTTTGTTGCTTGTGCAATTTTTCTCTCGAAAGTGGCCTTGGATGTTTTTATGAGTGATCGTAGTTTTTTGCTAGTACTGATCAGAGATGCCTTCCCTTTTAGGGATTTTGCTCTATCATGTAGTAGCTTCCTCCTTCTGTTGTATAGCTTATTTATGGCTGGGGTCCACCAGACAGGATGCCTGCCTTTGGGGGAATGGGTCTTTGTTGTATTTGGGATTGCATGATCCATGCATTCCTGAAGGTGTCCATATAATGCGTTTATAAAGGATTCAGCAGACAGGGCCGTGGTTTCCACTGGCCTGTGGGCCTTGAAGGATTCCACTTTGGTTTTAAGAAGTGTGAAGTTAGCTTTTGAGAAGTTCTTCACTGTCGTCTTTTGTGCTGGGAGTGGGGGCGGGATGTGGATTTCTAGTGAGATTAATTTATGGTCCGATCTTACCAATGAGGGGTATACTTCTGGTATGGGACATTGTGTTCCCATGTTGGTGATGATCAGATCTAGTATGTTTTCCCCTCTTGTGGGAGTGGTGACCAATTGTTCCATAACATTTGAGTTCATGAATTCTAGGAACCTCTGGGCTAGGGTGTTGGGGCTTGAGTAATGCTACCAGTCTATGTTTGGATAGTTGAAGTCCCCCAATATGATGGTGTTTGGAGAGACCTTCATATTCTCCAGTGTCTTCAGGAAGGCCGAGTTGGGTTCCTGATTTGAGAGGGTGGTCTGTAGCATGCTACAAACTGAAAGGCAGTTTTGCCCACTGTTAGTTGCACATGGATGGTCTCCGATGCTTCGTGCAATGCCACTAACCTGGAGGTGTGGGTGTCCTTAATGAATATGGATACTCCCCCTCCTTTTGTGGTTCGGTCTGAGTTTTGGGGCCAAAAGCATGATATGAGGTATAACCTGGTAGTGCTGGGATGCTCTCGGGAGCCTTGAACCAGGTTTGTGTCACTGCACAGACATCGATGTTCTCCATACTGAGGAGGGCTTCGAGAGCATGCATCTTGAGGTTTAGACTTCTGGCGTTGAGCAGCATTACCATTAGTTTCTTTCTACTTGTGTTGTCTAAGAAGGTGGGTTTGTCTTTTGAGCCTTGCCTAAAAAAGGCACTATGGGGGTGGCAAAAGCCTTTGCCAATATCCAAAAGCCCAGGGGTGACAGGTGCAAGCCATCCCTTGCAAAGCAACGTGGCTTGTCGAGCATGTCATCCCAGGCAGACAGATACTGGATCCCCTTTGAATGACACTAATACTTAAGCCAATTGTTGAAATTGATCATTTTGTCCTTATACTGAGGCATCATTCTTGGTGAGGGTAAGATGTTGCTGAAGGTCAGGGTCATGCTGGCCTGGGCTACATGATCAGAGAGCTCCTCTATGTCTTTTTTCATGTAGTCCAGGGAGGTACGTCTCAGGTCATTCACACCAGCATGGACAAAGACTGAGTCTTGCTTTGGAGTGACCTGAGTGCTTGTGTTATGTGGCAAATTCTAGCACCCGACAGGCAGCTCACTGTGACCTTTTCTTTGTTCAGCCTGGGGAGCGGGACGTCAGTGTGTCTGACTATAGAGTCACCTATTACAAGTGTATCAGGTATGTTGTTGAGCCTTAAGGGCTGTGGCTGTTTGGCACACTGACTTTGTGAGCTATGTGTTGCCTGTGTTTTGTTTTTGGGTAGCGGTCGCTTGGGTGTCTGCTTTGGAGGTCTCTGCTGTTTTTGTCAGATTTTTATTTAGAGCCTCCAAGAATTTTTTTGTGTGTTTATGTGTTTGGTCTGCAGTTGTGGTAGGACTATGTGAGACTGGATTTGTGGTGTGTGTGGTTAACTTCCCCTCCTGACTGGTTATGCTAGTACTGAGTTGAGAGAGCTCAGCCTCCAGTTTGGCTATATGGTTGCATCTCTCACATATATTTGTACTTGTTGGGAGGAGGAGAGGGTTGTCTGTGTACATGAGGCAGCTGTAACATTGCCTCAAGATTTCCAGATTCACCAGCTGGACTGGAGAGGAAACCAGTACCTGACCTTTGGACATGCTAAAATAGTATAGGGAACTCCTTTGCAACTGAATCAGAAAGGACCAATAGGGGATAAAGTACTCAAGGGGAGTATATGAGGATGTGAGGATGTAGTGCTTATTTAGATTATTAGTGCTTAACTTATAGAAATTGCTTATATGAGCAAGTGCAGGGTTTTAGATTTAGAATAGAGTGTTTAATTTGAGAATATATATATATACATATATATATATATATATATATATATATATATATATATATATATATATATATATATACACATATATATGTGTTACTGTTGATATACACATGTATATACCTAAGCTACGGTACAGCAATTATGGGTAACATATGTTCAGACCGGGCATATGTTAGTGGGAGGTCCAATCAACTAATGTCTACCTCACCCCCCACCCCCCCAGCTAGGCCAGTGAGGCATACAGACACGCAATAAAGTTAAATACATCACTGCTTTCCAGACCACTGTCAGGAAACTACCAGTGGGAGAGATCTGAAAGCTCTACACTTTAAACATGGATCACAGGGTCCCTTGTGGTACACCAAAAATTCCCCTTATAGGCAACCCAATAATGATTGATGCGATCAAGATGTAGCTGTACATGGAACAGTAGGTTGTGCAAGTCTGATAACACATGGGTTGACAAAACGTATGACATGTGTCCCGAGACGGGGAGAGTGGGCAGTGTGTAGGGGTGTGTTCATACCCCAGCTGCGCTCACAGTAAGGATGAGTGCTGTAGAGGGGTGTCAGGTAGGGGAATCATGGGTATGCAATAATGAGCCTAAGTGTGCAGGTTTTGGTTGGTAGAGATGTATTAGGCCCACTCCATGGAAGTAATTAATATTCCTATGTGGGCATAGCAGACACCCATACCTCCCAAACCTGAAGAGCACATCTACTGGATAGTCCGTAAACTATTGGGGGAACACATAGGGACTGTATCAGTGCCCTGTAGCTGATTATCATGGACGTCCATGATTAGAATCAGAATCTAACATAGTCCTAACTAAACCCTTCCAGAACTACTGATATTAAGTGGACAGGTGGCAGAATACGCATAATGACTAATGACAACATGTATGAGTCATAAACAGCATGTACCTCGACAAATGTGAATGAATACATATGCCCTGGGACTGTCAATGTGTCAGGTTAATAGAACCAATCATCTAAATGTGTCCCTGAGGGTGTTATGCAGTGTCTCTGATACAGTTTTCATTCTCCCCCATTTGTATGTGAGGTCTGCTACTGACGGAAAGTGCATATTCAGCCGACTCCCTTAGGTAGATGATAGCATAATAGGTTGGGGTTACCACCTGTTCACCTTTGCGGGGGACACTCCCCTCTGGGCAGTTGTGCCCTGCAAAATGAATGTTATTAGGGCACATGGCCTGTGATTTCGGCCAAAGAATCCATATATTGTCTGTAGTGGTTGCATAAAATGATTATGTTGTATCTGAAACACCTAGATGTTATAGGAAACAGTATTAGCAACTATAATGCTTCAAGAATAAACTTTAGTTATGCAAACCGGTGAAGTAGTTTATTTTCTACTGGCTGTGGGTATGTGTTGGCTTGCCAAATCTACCATCCTACATATAGGTCCTATAGGGCTGCCACCTTTCCAAATGGCCAAAGTGGGACCTGCTCAGTAGAAATGTCATACGTACCAGGTCAGAACATACCTACAGCCGTGCATAGTACAGAACTATATGTATTAGCACAAATCAAAGCTTAGTCTAGCAGCAGTCAAGTTGCTTATGCTACTTCACATAACATATAGAAGTGTCATATATACAATAACTGTTACATGCAACTATTAGAGAAACATAGAATATAATATTGTCCTGTAATCAGGACATTTGCTATGTCTAGATTATTTTTGCATGACACATATGCCTAAGGAGGGACTGTCCCACGCAAAGTGGGACAGGTGTTAATCCTAAAGTCTCACCTCGGCCAATTTAAAAGGTGGAAAACCTACAATAGGTATGCGGTAGCATGACCCGGCAGACAGATGTGGTTCCCAAAACACATTTACTTGTCTGCATTGCAGAGTATCGGTTCACATGTATCAGCCAGATGGGAGCAGATTGTATGAGGAGCATGCATATAATATGATTAACTCACTGGACAGGCTGCCGATTCCATACAGTCGAACGCCATGCCATCGCCTAATGGTCAGCCATACCCGATACTGTAATCATGTAGTCCGATGTAATAGGCATCACAAGGGATTGAGCCCACCCAGCGTGAGTGACAAATGCAAGCACCAATGTTGGTGCATGTGCAAGTGAGGGAGCGAGCAGGTGTAAGCATGTTTGGCTACCAGTATGCGAGTATTGCACTGTTAAAGAAATGTGGAGTCTAAACAAGTATAAGAAGCTGGAACCAGAGGTCAGCAGTGCTTAACACCACACAAACCCACGCACAACCGCTCCCAACTGCTGCAATGTGCCTTACTCACTCCATATCCAATGGCCTTGTTCTGGCCGCAAACAAAGAACCATCCTTTGCAAGTGTTGGTAGCAACACCCTGCGCACACAGCTAATGTGAATTACCAATACACCATGGCAAATATACAGACAATAGACAGTACCACACACATATCATACAGCACAGTCATCCAACAGTATAGCAATTTACCGGCAGATTTGTCCAGACCACTGGTGTTTGCAGACCTGGTTGCTTGTGTTTATGTGTGTGAGCAGGCCCAGTATGACCATTCCGCATGTTGTCGACTGACATTGCCATCATACCTTCATGTGTTTAAGCATGCCCAGTATGATCAACTGGATCGCATGTGTTACATGTCCAGGTAGTCAGTACTGTGGTGCCGACCTCTGCATTGTACACTGACAGGTGGCATGCTGTGTCTGCAGGGTATCCATCAGTTATGTGGCATTGACTGTTGCTACATTTCTGCACAGCGTGGGGGGACATCCAACTGTATCCACATTCCTACACAGCACCGGGGGGGGGTGCACCTGACTGTTACATGTGTACGTTGGAAGGGAGGCACAGCTGACAGTTGTACACTTTGGCTACTACTGTAATGGTATGTCAGGTACTCCATTTCAGTGTGTAGAACTACATAATGTGCTGGCTAGAGGTATACCAGTGTACTCCAGAACTTAGCTTTAATTACCAACATATTAGTTTCAGATATCCTAGCCTTCATAACCTACATCCAACTGCCTGGCCTGCTGTAGTCTGTCTGTGTGTGTGTCTGTGGGGGAGGGGGGTCATCCATTGGGCATATTCAGTGGCCATTGTACAGCATTTGTCTGCGTTGGTCTACACCTGTCCAGCTGGTTGAGACTTGTGTGGGCTGTATAGACACACAAGATGTTCAGCCCATTACCCTCAGTGGGTTAGGACACCCTGTGTACTACTGGCTACTACTGTGACCCCGGTATGTGCTACAGATGTCATGGTGCCACTATGGATGTCTTCTGTCCGCTGCCTTAACATTTGGTCACCAAATTCCCTTGCATGCTCACATCCATACCATAGCTACAGGTAACAACACATTCTAATACAACTGCCAATTGGTAGGTTGATTGACTTACCTTGAGGGTGTGCCAGACCTGAGGATGGTGCTGGAGGGCTGCCTATGTCGGTGCACTTCCTATACATGGCTGAGCACATATAGTGTCATGTTTGGTATCCCTTTTACTGTCTATGCGAGTCAGAGAGGGTGACATTCCCTGGGTACCTACTGTGTCAGTGCATATGCTATGCGTTGCCTCTTTGCCAAGGCCAGGTCCTACTGGGCACACCTCCTTCCGCCTACTGGGTCCGGCTCAAGTAGTTCCTCCTCCAAGTCACTCTGTGCCTGTACAGGCCTTGGCATTGGTGGGGGGCTGTGTGGCCCTGCTCCATGCTGTTCCTGCTGCAGCTGTTTCTGCAGGATCATATTGTGTAGCATAGCACATACTATAACAATATGAGTGCATGTAGCTGGTGAATACTGCAAGGCTCCACCGGATGTGTCCAGACACCGAAACCGTGACCTGAGCATCCCAAACACACGCTCAATTATATGTTTTGCCTGTGTGTGTGCCTCATTATGGCATAGATCTTCAGGTGTGTGTGCATTTCTGATGGGTGTCATCAGCCACGGCTCCAGTGGGTACCCAGCATCCCTCACTAGATGACCGTAGGGGATGTCCATATTGGCAAAGGTGTGGTACAGCTGTGTCAGATGCCATATATTGGAATCGTCATAGCTTCCAGGGCAGCCAGCACACACATTCAGTATAATGCCTTGGGCATTGCATACGACCTGGCAGTTGATGGAGGGGATGCCTCTTTGGTTAATGTAGGCCCTACCCCACTCACTGGGTGGTGCTTTGATGCATATGTGCTTGCAGGCTATAGCACCCAGTACCCCAGGGTAGTCTGCCATTTGGTGGAAGAGACGCATATTGCTGGTCAACACCTCATGTGTGTTGAGGAAATGTACGTGCTCACTGGCATGTGGTGACATGGCATCCAGGAACTGGTGGAATACTCTGGATGCAGATGCCTGTGAGATCCCAATGATATCTCCAGTTGTGCTTTGGGAGGTACCTGTAGCTAGTATACCTAGACCTACACATACCTTTGTATCCACTGGGATGGGTTTCCCTCGGCCTGTTCGATGTGTCAGGTGTGGCCGGCACAGCTCAACAATTTGCTGTAGGAGGTCTCTGTCCACCCCATAGCGCTCCACTATCTCCAGCTCATGTAGCCCTTGGTAGGTTACCCTGGGTCTGTACAGTCTTCGCTGTCTTTTCACTGAAGGATGTTCGGCAGCATTCACATCCTCACCACACTCAGCCTCCTGCACATGTTGGTCTATGTTGCCTGTTGCAGCCCTTCTCATTTCGTTGGATTGTTTCGTAAAATACACCAGTGGTGCAGAGTGTGGAAAAAACCCATGGGTATGATGCTTGCTCACTTTATCGTAGTGTTCTGGGCTGGGCTGGGCCTGTAATCTGCTGATTGTGATAATTATCACCTGTTTGCCCAGCTTGTTCACTTTGACTACTCTCCTACTGCTGTTGTCCCTCCCAGTTGCACTAGGCAGGTATAGACACACCACTAGCTTAGGCGTGCTAAAACAGGAGCAATCCCTAGGCAGAGGGCTACAATGTACGTACAGTATGCCTGACACCCCCCCGTGCTTTCACCTATATTCGAGTCCTGCACCTGGCTATCTATACACATACACTCTTGGGATCTGCATCACACTATGGAGATAAAAGGGATTCACTATTTTCCACCTCGTTTGCATAGCAGCATAGTTACATGACCCATACTGAGCCTCCACAAAATAACCACTGCTTACTGTTGCGCAGATCTGCACACAACTGGTTAAAAGCACCTTACTATCACCGTATTTGATGTCCCTTGTTCTTCCCAGCAACAAAATAACCGGTCTCTACACGCCTCGAACCCTGCACACCACAGACGATGTGCTTTACCACTAAGCCATGGCCGATACACATACATTTCAGATTATCACATACAGATCATCCAGCACAGGCATTCAACAGCATAGGACATGTATTCTATCATGTAGATTTATGTGTGCTAATGTCCACACACACACACAAATATATATATATATATATATATATATATATATATATATATATATATATATATATATATATGTATATATATCTTTATACACACATATACATATACACACACATACGTAGAATATATATCACAACAGCGGACCACATGACACCTAAGCATTACAGTAGAATGAAAAGGAAACCACATGCGCCTCCTGCATTATTTACTGGTGTTACTATCAAGGCAAGTGGGTTTCTGTGCGTCACACAGGTTCAGACTATATTAAAGGTAAGATTAGGGCTGCTGACATTACTCACCAGACCTATTGGCGAATGTATGTGTGTGTCTTGCCAACCCAGTCTCTTGGGGGATTGTGACATTTATCGACACTATATAGGAAAACAGCAAAACACACTCCTTAACACATCCTGAGGCTAGCCACTCACAGGTACCAAGAAATAGGATTTGACTGCCAAACACACACACACCTGTCATGCCTTGGAATAGAACAACTACCTGTCTATTCTATCACATGACAGCATTACACAGTTACAGAGTGCACTACTGAGATTACTGGGACACAGCACTCCCAGAGGCGTACTTCTAGGTGGGTGACATCATCAGCAATGGAAAAGATGGTGATAGGGATTGTATGGAGTGTGAGCAGTCTAAAAGCATATGATTGTACCCAGACAAATGGACACACCCACACACAAAGTTGGCATGGCTGGGATTAGAACACAGACCCAGCTATCTTATCATACTACAGCATTATGTAGTTACAGCACGTGCTATCGAGGTTACTGTGATGCAGCCCTCCCAGAGGCTTACTTCTAGGTGGGTGACATCATCAGCAATGGAAAAGACGCCGATAGGGATTGTATGGAGTGTGAGCAGTCGAAAAGCATATGACTGCCCCCAGGCAGAGGGGCACACACAGTTGGCATGGCTGGGATTAGAAATAGATCTAACTACCTTATCACACGACAGCATTATGCAGTTACAGAACACGCTACTGAGATTACCAGGACACAACACTCCCAGAGGCGTACTTCTAGGTGGGTGACATCATCAGCAATGGAAAAGACGCCGATAGGGATTGTATGTAGTGTGAGCAGTCTAAAAGCATATTACTGTCCCCAAGCAGACGGACACACACACAGTTTGCATGGCTGGGATTAGAACACAGACTGAACTACTTGATCACATTACAGCATTACGTAGTTACAGAACACGCTACCAAGATTACTGGGAGACCGAGCTCCCAGAGGTGTACTTCTAGGTGGGTGTCATCATCAGCAATGGAAAAGACGCCAATAGGAATTGTATGGAGTGTGAGCAGTCTAAAAGCATATGACTGTCCCCAGGCAGACGGACACACACACACAGTTGGTTTGGTTGGGATTAGAACACAGACTGAGCTACCTTATCACACTACAGCATTATGCAGTTACAAAACACGCTACTGAGATTACTAGGACACAGTACTCCCAGAGGCGCACTTCTAGGTGGGTGACATCATCAGCAATGGAAAAGACACCGATAGGGATTGTATGGAGTGTGAGCAGTCTAAAAGCATACAACTGTCCCCACGCAGATAGACATACACACAGGTGGTATGGCTAGGATTAGAACACAAACCTAACTACCTTATTACACTACTGCATTATGCAGTTATAGAATGTGCTACCGAAATTACTGTGGCACAGGGCTTCCAGAGGCATACTTCTAGGTGGAAGACATCATCAGCAATGGAAAAGATGCCGATAGGGATTGTATGGAGTGTGAGCAGTCTAAAAGCATATTACTGTCCCCAGGCAGACAGACACACACACACAGTTGGCATGGCTGGGATTAGAACACAGACCTAGCTACCTTATCACTCAACAGCATTACACAGTTAGAGAATGCACGACTGAGATTATTGGAACACAGTACTTCCAGAGGCTTACTTCTAGGTGGGTGACATCATCAGCAATGGAAAAGACGCCGATAGGGATTGTATGGAGTGTGAGCAGTCTAAAAGCATATTACTGTCCCCAGGCAGACGGACACACACACAGTTGGCATGGCTGGGATTAGAACACAGACATAACTAATTTATCACATGACAGCATTATACAGTTACAGAACGCACTACCAAGACACAGCACTCCCAGAGGCATACTTCTAGGTGGGTGACATCATCAGCAATGGAAAAGGTGCCGATAGGGATTGTATGGAGTGTGAGCAGTCTAAAAGCGTATGACTGCCCCCACGCAGATGGACACACACACACAGTTGGCATGGCTGGGATTAGAACACAGACCTAACTACCTTCTCACACTACAGCATTACGCAGTTATAGAATGCACTACCAAGATTAGTGGGTCACAGCACTCCCACAGGCATACTTCTAGGTGGGTGACATCATCAGCAATGGAAAAGACACTGATAGAGATTGTATGGCGTGTGAGCAGTCTAAAAGCATATGACTGTCTCCAGGCGACGGACACACACACACACACACACACACACACACACACACACACACACACACACACAGTTGAGATGACTGGGATTAGAACACAGCCCGAACTACCTCATCACATTACACCATTACGCAGTTACAGAACATGCTACTGAGATTACTGGGACGCAGTACTCCCAAAGGCGTACTTCTAGGTGGGTGACATCATCAGCAATGGAAAAGATGCCGATAGAGATTGTATGGAGTGTGAGCAGTCTAAAAGCATATTACTGTCCCCAGGCAGACGGAGACAAACACACGCCAGTGGTGTGATCAGGACAACTGCCTATCTACGGACCACTATTACAATACTACATAGATACGAGCTGCGCCACAGACACTACACCTTTCAAGACTGACAATATGACCTTCTAGGAATGCGGACGTCGACATGGATGCTGGCAGTTATGATGTACATACCTGTGAACCAGTGTGTTCAATGTAGGAATCCATCCTGAAGTGGGGTATGGCCATCTGTTGCCTGGACGACCACTATCGCTATACAGGGTTACAATGGCCATGCTCATACACATAGAAGCACATAACCGACACAAGGTGTCACTGGGCATACTCACACACTTAGTAGCACACAGCCGTTTGGAATGCACTATGTGTCCATCTACACAACATCATACTGGGCATGCTCACACACTTAGAAGCAAAGGGCTGTTTTGTATGCACTCTGATTCTAAACACGGAAGGGCACAGTGGTGTTGATAGTTGTCATTGTTAGCATGAACGCTGCACTACATATATCTGACACCGGTCTTCTACACAATATCTGCTGCTGAAACACCACAAAACAGTCCTGGATAAGGAGCCTCCTCAGAACATTATAAATATACCAAAAAAACAGATAAGGCTCACGACAGCAAATGTAAAAAACGTTTATTCACTGCAGTACAAAGTTAGCGCTTTCACGTTATATCAACGTTTCTTCAGACAATGTCTGCTGCTGTCCGTCACCTTAGATGTACCAATCTAAACCTGGCACACTAATACCACCGTGGTGATGTCCTGCCAGGAGTGGCTATTTTGCCCATATAGTACCATTCATAGACAAATGTCCTGAGACCAGGTTAACACCCTGAAACCTAGAGGGCAACTGCATTGTATGTGTATGCTAAACAGTGCTAGATGTGTAGCATTCATAATCACAACTGCCCAATGTAGATCCAACAATGGGGAATACTGACATCTGTGCAGTGATGAACACCTGGCTGAAGGATCAGTTATGCACAATAGCACTACCACCGTATACCTCTGATACAGGCATGTGTGCCATAACACCGTTACGGACTGCTCCAGGTGGTGGTGTCCCCATGTACATGAAGGCCACTCACATGTACTGACCAGTACACCCTCAAAAGGCATCACAGATGTGTCAGGTGCAGATCACAGTGTCAAAAGCCGCATTCTAGGATGTAGCCCTCAGACATCACCATGTCCTTGGACCAGCAACACACATCCATACATGTGGTGGAACATATATTAGTACAACACCATGTGACCCATGACCAGTGGACTGTACCTAGCTCTACAGCAACTGTGCAGACTACCCATGTACTGACACAGTTGCATCATGTGTTATGCAATGCAATGATACCACTGTTCATAAGCAGGTCGGCTGTACACATAACAGGGGCTCTGGGTCATATACAGCTGTAACAGATGACTGTTGCTGTACATCAGTAAACACCCTCATGTTTGGGCATGACATACATGTACCTGCTGTGGATATGTACATGCCACACACACACACACACAACACATATGTACATAGCATAGCTGTTGGTGTCCTTCGTGAGGACAGGTGGCTACAGCAATTACACACATGCACATGGAAGGTAGCTCCATGGCTGTTGAATGCTAACAGTACATAAGGTTTGATATCAATGTTGACTGAGTTAACATTCCCTCTGTACTGGTTACCCATGACAACTATCATATCATACAACAGTCCATGTGTCATGTATGTCATCACACATGTCCACCAATTGCAATGCCTACAAACATAGCTAAATGACAGGAATGTATGACCAACTCACATGTACATGTAGTGGTGTGCATTCAGCTACCATGCGTGTACAGTAGCTGACATTTGCAGGTGATCTGTGTCTTACTACAACATACAGTTGCAATGCAGTCCCATCATTGCCAACTGTATATAGTGAAACACTGACAGTATGGTAAGATGTACATCAGGTATGGACGGATTTGTGGAAATAAAGTGGTGGGCCATCTTTGCAGATGGATGTTTGCTGAAGACAGCTCACAGGTGTGTCACAAACCATCCTACCATAACATGTGCAAACACTAAGCTATGTTTCTGTTAATTGAAGGGGAAGACATACAACCTACACAGCGGTCAGGGTGTCACTGATTGTAAATCACTTGACACCTGTAACACTTAAGACCTCCCGTGTGCATATATCAGCACAATTGCCAAAGGTAGCGTTGGTACGCATTGTAATGCGGGCAATACTGCTGCATGTCTGTCATACGTATCCTAAGATAGCAGGTGTTTGATTCACAGTACTATCATGTGTGTTTGCTTGTGTGTCCATATATGCCACGTATGGTGGGGAATACATACCAATTGTTACTCACAACCCTGTACACTGTTGTAGAGATATGTACATACTGCAGTGTAGAAAGCAAGACATAGGCAGGGGTGGGGTGTGTATCACACACATGTGAACTATTTGTATGTGCATGACATAGGTGCATTCAATTGTGGACTCCACAGTGTGTGTGTATGCATGTATGGCTGTCTGGTCCATGGAGTGAGGATGTATGTTACCTTAGTGAACAGATAGGACCCCTAAATCCTCCAGGTGATGCAATCTAATACTTTTTTGATGCCATCGATCTTAGGCATTACTGACTACCTGTACATGTTCATTCTCTGTGTCGCGTCATGTGGGTGCACAGTACTATAATGGTGATTACCACATAGGCAGGGGGTCCTCACCTCAACACTATCAAGTGTGTGTGTGTGTTACAGTGTCGTTGACCCCGTGAGTGTGGGCGCATTACTCTGTGTCTGAATACATGTGTGCAAATACCTGTGTGTGTGTGTGTGTGTGTGTGTGTGTGTGTGTGTGTGTGTGTGTGTGTGTGTGTGTGTGTGTGTGTGTGTGCGTGTGTGTGTGTGTGTGTGTGTGCATGTGTGTGTAGTTGTGTGTTCTCATCCTGTAATGTGAATGTGTATTACTTCTACACAGTGAGGCCTCAAGCTATCAACTGGCCTGTACCCTTGTCATCAGCTAGACCGCTATGTAAACTCCCCGCCCCATGTAACTGTACCTGAGATGTCACCCGGTATGGATGTCACCTCTCTAGCCACTGTAGCTTAGTACACAGCTCCCATGCTCCTGGATCAGTAGATGTGTAGACATCTTTGGAATGTCAGCCTTTCTAACAGTGAGGTTGAAGCTATGAATAGCATGCTGGTATTGCCATACATACCTGTGAGTAGTCCACATTTACACATGGGAAACTGCAAACACTGACACTCAATGGCACATGCAATTAGACCTGAAGGAGGGAAGCAGGACATCATTACCAACATGCTGTTACTGTTGTTACCAAGACACATACTGTGAACAGAAAACAATGCATTCTAAACCTGTACTACATGGTATATCTGCTGCATGTCAACAGTACACAACAACTGTAATCTACACTTATCTCCCTATTCTGTTCACCCTGTGCATCAGACCATATGAGCATGTCCCTGCACCAATAGTGTGGATGACAGGGATGCGGCACAGGCATCATCATATGTACAGAGTGATAATGTTTGCCAGGGGCCTAGTCTGCACCAGTGGATGACATCATGTGTGTGGGTTAGGCACTGTGATCTAATTGGTCATGTGTGGTTGTTATGCATGTGAGTGTTGCGGTGCTCTACAGATATTTCTGGTGTGTGCGTGTATGTGTGCACACAGTTCTGCCATATGTCTGGCCTACCCAGGGGTATTATTGACAACTACAGACTGTACAGACCAGGTTTTACAGCTCACGGTGTCCAACCACGGCCACGTGACCTGTGCCTGCCAGGGGTTGCACGGGCACTACCAGGCAGAGGTGCAGATTGGATACTGTCCGATGACACATGTCCACTGGAACCGTGTCCCCATTGGGACTGTCCAGGGCCATGTCCATGTGGCCTGCTGTGTCCTGGAGTGGACAGCGCAGCACCAGCTGCCCTGCTGCTGCTACCACCACTATGGGACCGGGCATGTGAGGTAGCTCATTCACGTAGACCTGCACCAGGTGACATAGCTGGCCTATGTCCACATGCCCTATGCCTCACTCCTACCAGATGTTCCAGCACATGCTTGCGGATTGTCACGGTCAAGGATTCCAACCGTGTCACCCAATCGTCTGTCCAAAACCTCAGCAATCTGCTGTTGAGCATTTGCCAATGCCTGGATGGTGTCCTTTAAAGAACAGATAGCAGCCCTCTGAAGCCTCTGCCCTTCTTTGTTCTGCCATTAAGCATGTGCCTGTGCCACCATTACAGTCTGAAACATGCGTCTGGTGACACCAGCTGCTTCGCTATGTCCTGCAGGGGCATGTCGGCCAGAAGTCCTCCTAGGAGCAGCACTGGCCACATGCCTGTGTGGCCCATCTCCAGTCATTTGCCTGACACCATGGTGTGAATACACACCTTCTGTAGCCACCACACTTTCCTATTCCAAGCTGCCACATGCTAACTGTCCTTCCTCTATGGCCACTGGTGATGGGGTATGTGTTGGCATGAGATCTGTGTGCGGGGATGAGGGGGATATAGGTGGAATGGCAACCAATGGCACAGATTTAGCCCCTGACAACCCTGCCTGTGCCTCAAGCATATGTTCATCATCACTGCTAGAGTCTGTGGGGACACTAACATCAGATGGACCGCAGGAGGGTAACGCACCTACATCACCTGTGAAGGCAAACAAAGACTCTACATTACAATACACACACACACACACACACACACACACACACACACACACACACACACACACACACACACACACACACACACACACACACACACACACACACACACACACACACACACACACACACACACACACACACACACACACCATGCATGTGATTTGACAGAAGGCATGCAACATGCATGTGATACAGCAGACGGCATGCAGCTCAGACAATAATAGTGGTAGTTATCATACATCCCTGGGTTGCACACAACAGCAAGCATGTGTCATAGCAGAAGACATACATTCCACACAATCATGGTAGTAAGCATGCATCCCTGTGTTACACCATGTGGACCAGCACAGGTTAACAGTACACATGGCTGATGTGTGGCATATGACCTTGACATTAACATGTAGTATAACATGTAATCTTCTGATGAGTGCATTGACATGCATACATGTTTGAAACAATGGTGTCCTATCATATATACAGTGGTGTAATGGTGTCACATTGCAGTGTCTGTCCACCCTACAGATAAAATGCACTTTTAGCAGATGTGCATTACCACTGAAGGGTATTATGAGGCATCTATATTGCTATACAGTGTGAAGTACAGACACAGTGCCATTACATGGAATCATGAAGCATCTCTATTGCTATACAGTGTGGATTGCACACACAGTGCATAGCCATGACTGTGTGCATACACAATACATATATACTGTGGATTGTGACCCACATTGCTGAGGTGTATACACAGTAAACTATGATGTGTAATGTGTGACACAGGTCACTGAAGGACATATGGATGACACCCCTGCACATCTGCAAACATATTTTAGCTGCCTGGCAACCATGTCCACACATGGCAGACTTGTCAATACACCATGTCCCACATGACATTTGTGTACCACACACACAAGGTGCACGGCTCACAGTGATGTCCAACAGCAGCAAGGGAAATGTACTGTATCTGTGGCCTAATGTGGTTGTCTGTGTATGTATGTGGATGCTGTACAGGTGACTACTGTCATGCTGCGACACAGTCATGATGTTCAACACATCTTATGTGGTCGAATTAAGTTACGCCTCCACAAGCTGTGCACAGGCTTGTAGGATGTCCAGTGTTCCACATCTGCAATGTAACCATTCAACAAAGGCTATAGTTGGACCATGTGTAGCCAATGTACAACAGGATGTACACACAAACACATCACATCTACTGTGTGTTGCTACATGTCTCTTGCCATCCTCCATGACCATGTGTGAACATGTGTTGGCCAAACGGTTGTGATGGCCGTCTATCTCACATGTCTGTGCTGTCCCATATGACATACACCCATAGATGTCATATACTCCACTGTCCACAGGGTTATGCAGACAAAGGATTGTCTGTTTGGTATGTGGTGTATGTTTTATGGGATAGTGAGACAATGTTGCAGCCAGACCACTACATGTCATGGACATGTCAGATAGCACATCACAATGTGTGCACTCATGGCAGGGGCATAATCCACAATGGTGAATCCTGTGGGCTGCCCATACTCCAGCTCACTGTGTAGTACTCTTTGTGTACCTCACATGTGTAGTTCTGATGTATAGTACATGTTCCTACATTGAACAACACCTCCACTATTGTATGCACAGCTGTCCACACATCTAGCAATGACAGTTTCTGAGGTTTCATATCAATGTTTCACTTAGTTTGTAAGTATTGCACATGGGTAGCCAGTGTGATGGATTAAAGATGCGACCTGTATATTGTGACCGGACCATACATTATGTGTACATGTGTTAACTGGCCACATGGCGAATAGATCTGTGCATTAACATGCCTGATACTTATAACTGTCTCACCTGCAATGGCCTGCTGTCTCTGCAGAATGCCAGAGGTACCTATATAGGGGTGACACAACAGTATGATCATTATCCACACCTGTATGACAGCTACAGGGTGCAATGTGCATGTTAACACATTCACCAGTATAATAGGATATACTATGGAGTATGCACGTGTGCATACACAGAGTAGCATACTATAGTATATGGCATGTGTGTATACATGCCTTGTATATGATGTTACTTTACATATTGTACAGTGACACATGCAACTATATGGGATATAATAGTTATATGTGCAGTAGTGACCTCCAGGTGTGGTGGTTGAGAGACACCCACTTCCACGAGGGCAGCTAAGGTTTGTGGATGCTGTTCTGATGGTGTCCCCATGTTGGCCAGTAGCTCCTCAGTATATGTGAGTGGGGACTGGGTTGGTGGCCCACCACCTGTTGTACCTTGTTCCCTGGTGATTGCATTTGCACGCTGTTTCGCACATCTGATCAGGTCTGTGCAGTGTCTGCGCACCTGCTGATATGTACGGTTATGGCCACCCACATCATTAACCCTCCTATGAAGTTCCTGCCACAGGTAATCCCGCTGCTGTACATGCTGTGGCACATGGCTAAACAGGATATCATAGTTGTCTTGGAGGTGAGGTATAAGGGCCTCATCCTCCAAGCGGGTATAGGCTGGGAGCCTTGCTTTGGCATATCTTGAAGACATAATGATGGAGACAGGTAACAGTATCTCAGAGATGCACAGAGATACAGCTGCACATACATGTGTATCGCATTTAATACATATAAACAGTTGTCTTTGTAAATTTTCATGACACTAACACTGCTGACATGTTTGTCACACACATGTGACACCCAATGGGGATTCGATATTATCACCATATATGAGTGTCACCTGATTACATTGCTCATACTCCATGTGGATGCTGTCTTGATGTGGGCATATCTGTTTGCCTGTACTGGTGTTCTTACCTATCAACACATGCCTGGATGTGTCCACATTAATGCTGTCAACCTTGATGCTGTGTATATGTCACATATCAACACATACACTGCCTTAATGGACATGACCTGTGACAATGCAGACATACACACGGAAGCCTTTACATGCATGTGTTTTGCCATATACATCTACACGGCACTGTACAACAGTTCAACATCCTGCCACGTATCGCCTGTGTTGCACGTGATACACATGGGACACTGGCAAGCTGGATGGTATTTGCAGGGATGGTTATCAACTATAGCATGTACGGCCAAGGTTATGTAGTAGTTTGTATGCCCTGTGCCATGTATGAGCGTAGGATGTATGGTTACCTAGCTGTAGCCAACAGTCAAGTTTCTGGCGCCAGGTGAAGCAGTGCCAAATAACTGATCCAGACGGTTAATGATACATCTACCATGCAGTCATCACACCAGTCTGACAGAGGTGAAATGTGCAGCTTTGCTGGACAGGGTTGCATAGTATAGCAGGAGTATGTAACGTGTATGGCACAAGGATCTGTTCAGCATTTGGCAATCCTTGTACTAGGAAGGTGGTTGTCCATGATGCATGTATTTCAGATCAGGATATGTACATGTAGCATGTCCAACATCACAGTGTTGGACATGTCTCTATGCAGGGTAGGCATCATGATACATAGTGGAGATGAGGATTGTGAAGGCTGGTGTCGCCCATCCAAACATGGGCAATACCCCTTAAAGGTGATATGTGATTCAATATTAGTCACTCAAGTGATGAGTATGGCTGTACAATGATCTCCATGTTCATGGATGGCACCCTATCATGACTAGGGTTGCCTCTTATGACTACCTAATAGGCTTGGTGACGTCACTAGCTCAGGGAGGTAAACTGCACAGCACCATCCCTTACACACAGTGTCCATTATGTTGACCACTGCCTAGGTGGTAGTTCATGGGTACAGGGTTATTAACCTAGTGGTGACAATGCAATATGCAGCTGTCAGATTGTGCACATATGTCACACACTTCACCCACAAAGCCCATTCTGTATGTTGTCCACAACACTGAGTCAGCTATTGCTCCTAGGTCATAGCCATTCACATACTTACATGGGCAGATGCCTCACATTTGTCTGTGTGGTATGGGCTACAATGAGGGGGGGTGGTTACAACAAATTAACCCTGTTTTACTGTAGCTGCAACTGGTGTGATATGCACATATTACTCAGACACCTTTTGTAGTGTTGGTTCTGTCAACAGTCCTCTGGCAGAACACTCCTGTGACATACAAAGGCACATCTAGTATACTGAATGTAGGTGGAACACAGTATGGGTGATGATGTCCTATGACCTGTCACAGGTATGATATGCAGTGTGAAATCATCCGTACTGTCATCTACATCTGTACTGCCAACAACATATACGTTGATTAAGGTTCATGGACTTTCAGACCAGACTCAGCAGGGTAGTAGTGCAGTGCCTCCCCTTTGTGGGTTGTGATAACTGCTGGTGTGCACTATTCAGTGTTTTCACAGACTAATATGAAGCTATGTTTTACATGATGTGTATGTGTAGAGCAAACTGTTTTGCCATATGTGTATGATACAACCAGGGATGTGGACAGGTCCCATGCAGCCTGAGTACACCTTGTACCATCATAGTTATGGTTACAGGGGCTCTGTAGTGTACATGGATATGTGATTGTGTACCTGTTGGGGGGGGCAGTGTGTTTATGTTATCCGACACCCTCTCTGTATTGCTTATTCATGCTCAGCACTTATTCAGAACAGGTAAGCACTTCATGAGCTACTAATTACTATAGCACTCAATCCTCCTCATCACCTACAGATAAACACTGTTTGTACTTACATTTCCTGCTTGCTTAGAGTAAAACAGCTCTTGTACACACTTTCCTCACATATCTAGTGGGAAATAGTTAAATATTCAGGCATGTCCAAGTATCAATTCCCAGTGTTATCGCCTGTCTATATGATGAATATGGGCATCATGAGGCAATATAGAAATTGTCTCGTGTACACAGTCAATACTCCCCTCCTAACATACAACACTCAACCTGTGGGAGATGCACATATCTAGCCATGCTGGAGGTAATGCTCTCTCCAACCCAGACTGATCCTGACAATCATGTGGGGATGTTAAACGTTTGCACCACACCACACTCATCACATAGTCTCACTAGATCTCAACCACCACAAGCCACACATAGTAAGACTACAACATTTGCAGAGCCTCTCAATACTACTCTGTCTAGGCAACAGAGAACTCCAGAGCAGAAATGCAGGCAGCCCCCATCACCCAACACAACACCAATTACTTATAGCCCACAGACTCAGTGTGCCCATCAACCACAGCCAATAGGGTGATACAATGTACTCAACACACTAGTCATAGGTGACTCTATAGGCGGTCACACTGATGTCCCACTCAGCAGGCTACACAAGGTGATAGTTACTGTCATCTGCCTGTCAGGTAACAGGATCCGCCACATAACCTAGGCACTCAGGTCACTCCTCAACAGGCACAATATGACTGTGTCATTCTCCATGTTAGTGTAAATGCTCTGAGATGTACATTCCTGGACTACATGTAAAGAGACATGGAATAGCTCTCCGATCTTGTAGCCCAGGCAGGTATTGCCCTAGCCCTGAGTAGCATTTGGCCATCGTCCAGACTGATAATGCAGTACAAGGACTGAATTATTTACTTCAACAATTGGCTATGCTTCTGGTGTCATTCCAAGGGTATCCAGTATCTGTCTGCTTTGAATGACATGGTCGACAGAACACGATGCTTTGGCACAGATGGCCTGCACCTGTTGGCCCTGGGATTGCGGATAATGGCTAAGGCTCTTGCTGCTCCTATAGTGCCTGTTTTAGGCACGGTTCAAATAACATATTCACTACCATAACAGGAACAGGCAAGCAAAACCTGAGGGTAATGCTACTCAATGCTTGATATCCTCATCTGAAACGCACTCACCCGAGGCACTCCTTGTAATGGACCACTTCGATATTTGTGCAGTGACTGGGACCTGCTTCTAGACTCCTGAGAGCACCCCTGCACTACCAGGCTATTACTCATACCACACCTTTCAGTCATGTAACCAGGACCGGAACACACATGGCGGAGGTGTGTCCATATTTCCCAAGGATATCCACACCTCCAGGCTGGCTGCTTAGCACAATGCATTAGAGGTAATCCAAGTGCAACTAACTCTGGCCATAACTGCTCTACAAATTGTAGCTTGCTACAGATTCCACACCATACCCCACGGTTAACGGTCTTCACTTCTTGATGTACTGGAAAGTAGGATTCAGACAGACACTACTGATGTGCGACTGACACTACCCCACCATAAACTGGGATACCTACTCATGTACCAACATATTAGGCCAACGCTTTCTGGGATTCATAACCTCCAATCGCCTGGATCAACCTATCCACACCACCACCAGGGCAAACAATATCATAGGCCTGGTCATTACTAACATGTGTGACTGGTGTTCCACACCTGGGGTTATCTCCTAGTTGGTCAGATCCGCACATACGCTAATCACCCTTGTTATCCACATCCCGGCACCACACATTTTGTGGAAAACAGTACAATATTTCTACAAAACCAACTTCAGGCTTCTTATGACAGCAGTAGCAAAAGTCATGACACCTGTGCAGATGGACAATACAGTTACAACTGCTGAATCATGCACAACTGCACTTAATTAGCACTTACACGACTGCATGGATCATGCTGTCCCAAACAGAACCATGATGGTACCCACCAGTAAATGGACACCACTCTGGTGGTCCACTGCCATGGACATAATGTACAACAGAAGGAGGAGACTGTTGCAAAGTAGAGTACAATCCCATGAGTGGAGGAGCTCCGTGGTCAGCCTCAGTAGGAATCTGAGATCCCTTATCACATACTCCAAAGCTATCTACGTACACATTACCACGACTAATTCCAAGGACTACCACAAAGCATTCTAGAGGTAAGTCACTACTCTTGATGGCGATACCCACATCTGCTCTGACATACAGCAGTTGGGCACAAACATTACAGAACTGACTGATATTGGCAACATCCTGGCAGATAGGTTCAGTGTTAACTTTACACCCCTCTCACACCCTAAAGGGCCCATATCTATACAGGAACAATGCAGTGTCTCTGCGATCACAACTACGCAGTTCAAAGCTGCACTCTCCAAAGCCAGGAACACAGCATCCATGTGACCATACAACATCCCAGGCTGTGATTTCCACAAACTTCAGAACAAAATGGCTCCCCACTTGGGCACCATACTCACTAATAGCCTTGCATCAGGCACTGTGGCCCCTGAATGGTGCACAGCAACAGTTATCACACTCCACAAAGGTGGTGCCACAATGGACCAAGGGAACTATTGCCCTATATTCCTGACTAGACTGTTCTGCAAGGCTATGGAGCACATCATCATGGATCTCATTCACAGAGACATTGGTGGCCTCCAAACCTTTGATTCCACCCAGTTTGAATTTGTTAGGGCCAGACCATGCCTCCTAAACCTGGTGGAGTCCTTTGAGACAGTTACCAAGGCAGTAGATGAGGGTAAGGAGGTCCACATAGCCTACCTTGAACTCACAAAGGCTTTCAACACCGTTCCCCATTCTGGTATTGTCAACATGCACATCCACCTGCACATCAAACCCTACATCACGAGACGTTAGACAAAGTGGCTCACGGACAGAATCCACACAGTGAGGGTAGCATACCCTAGTTCCTACTATAAATCAGTTACAATTGGCATCCCCCAGTCCTCGGTCATAGGGCCCCCTCATGTTCAGTATATGCTTCTCTGAGGTACAGGCTAGCACAGGAGAACTTACCCTGAATAGGTTTGCAGATGACTACAAACTAGGGGCCATGATTCATTCACCAGCTGATACAGACATCCTCCATAAGGGTGTCACTGGGACGGATACCTGGTGTCAATAACAAGGCCTCAAGCTGCATGCCACAAGGTGCATAGACATCCCCTTTGGATTACACCAGTCACCCATGGACTATCACATAGGTGGTAGTCCCCTACATACATAAGACATAATAAGGGATCCTAGAACCCAAGCAGATAGCATCCATTCATTTGATAACCATATTGCCAAGGTGGTGTGGATATCCTTCTACATGGCCACCCTAATCTCTAATGGGTTTGTAGCCAGAACAAAGGCAGCCATTGTGCCTCTCTACTCATGACTTATGAAACAATTTAAAGGGTACAGCACCCCATTTGGGATGTACCTTATGAGACAACAGCAACGGCTTTAAATACCACAACATTATCACACCAAGAGGAATACTGACCTCCGAAGGATGACGTATGCAGCCCAACTACAGAAACCCCAACTGTACTCATTTGCATACCACATACTCAGAGGTGATCTCTGCTGAACATGCAAGGCCCATGTCCAAAACAATATTGATGGATATGCTCCACATAAGCAAAAGCCACTGAGAGCCACATGCTCTGAGATATGTACCTAAACACAACAATGACTAGGATGTGCTGGAGGGATACATTCCTGACCCGGACACTCACCATGCTTTGGAACATGATTCCTATGTACATCAGGCAGGGACCCTCACTAGCACTCTTCAAGAGATACCTCGATGGGTAGATGAGAGACAGACATGTACACCAGGGATCACTGTAGTGGCTCTGCTGTATAGAGGTGCAGGAAACAAATGGCTCTGCTGTTCACAGGCACAGGACACTAACCTAGGGAGGTGCCGCAAGTAAAAACACTGTAGTTAGGCTTACGAATGGCCTTGGCCAGACAGCATAGTATCTAACTAAGAACCTATGAAGCTATTACATATCCTTTGTTCATGGATAATTGACTAGCTCTTCCATTTCAATTAGCTATCATGCCGATACACTGTCTGGTGGCTACAAGCCATATGTATCCTGTTATTGTGTATTGTACATGCCAATAGACATACCTGATGTTTGCATAATATAACAGTAATGCTATGTAAAATGTTAGACATATCTACCTACAATACTGTACATTTCACATTTTTGCCACAATATCCCACAATTCAAATCATAATTGCACAGCAGGACCATCTTAGACATGTTATTCTCAGTTATACGCCCATACATATGCCTACTGTTACTGTATATCAGCATATACTATCCCCTGTTATGGCACGTACTTGTTGGACAAACCCTGCCACTGATAGCAGCTGGAGTGGAATTTTTGTGTTTAAAGTCCTTATGTTGCATCCCTTGTGGTGTATGAGGGGTTTACTTTGTGGCCCACAGCAGTACACACAATTTCTATGAGCGTTACTATGCTCAACATTACATCACTACATAATACCTTTTCCTACTATATGCATTGCGTACACTTTAATTAATACAGAACAGGTACTACATACACTAACATACTGAATGTTCTACATACCTTATTAGTATCCTGAGTTGACGATAATATAAGTCCTATTCGTTTTCTGTTTTAACGGTTTTCTCATATGTACATATGGTTTGAATGTATGAGAAGCCATCCTTTTATACATAGATACCAGTAACATGTGGTATCCTGCCACTAATTGGTGTTCCGGAGAAGATGATTACATGCACATCAGCTGTGCAGCTACTCCATTAGCCAATTACATGGCAACAATGGGGTATAATTGAATACTCCACTTGGGCATTGTCTCTTTGCCCTACCTTCAAGGAAGACGGCCTGGTTGTGTTGTTTGTGATGAATTGCAACAGCTATATGGAGAGACACAGAGATATTTTAACTTCATGGCCCCCATGGATTGTGTGTAATGGCTAGAGCATGTAGTTCTACATGTGAGTGTAGCTGTTATATCAGCCGTCTGATACGGGATTATTGCAACCAAACCCTGTAACATCAGTGTCTGTTCCATTGTACAATAGCAACGATTTCACATAGGGCCATTACAGTGTGTCTCTTACAAGGTATGTTAAGACTTATGCAGATGTCATAGAGTGAGTGGATGTTTGTGATGTTATTACAGTCTGTATTGCAATTGTTTCAGGTGTGGGAGAGATGTAGGTGGATGTACATAGCAGATGAAGGTGTGTAGGAACTGCATTTATACATATTCCATATGTGTGTGAGGTCTCCTTCCCTAACTGAAGACCTATTATTTAGTCATATAGTAGACTAATACTATGGTTATTGCAGGCTTATTCATTAAGCCATTGTTAATTGGTTCCTGTATAGCATGCAGGTGATGTTGGTCCTTCAATCCCTTCGGAAATACATTGGTATGTAATGAAATGTTGCTACATGAAAGCTGTCTCGTGTATTTCTGTCACAGATATTTGCACTTGTTGAAGTTGTGTTGGTGACTGAACCTCTTTGGCTTGGATTGCTACCTTTTCAAATGGCCATAGTGGGACATTTGCAGGACACACATCAGATTTTAGAGGCCGACACATACCCACGGTCAGTACAAAGTATAGAACTTTACATATATGCCTATATAAAAGCTTATTATATTCTTGTAGCGGTTTACTTGCTTATCCTTTTTCTTGTTACATGTAGGTATTTTAGATACAGATGACTATTTTATGCAACAATTACATTAAATATGGAACATGCAAAATGTCTTGAGATTGTAGGACATTAGTATTTGTACTCATTTTGGTCAGGACACTACTGCACATAGAGGGACTGCCCCTCGCAAGGTGGGACAGGTGGTAACCCTATCTTTGGCTCATGTCCATAGCACATATTTGTAATAGTGTATAGACATATATACTCTCCATATCCTTTGTTCATAACGTTCGGTCGTGGCGGAATGTGTGATTGCTATGGTCCATGTTATGCACATATTTGAAGACTTCAACCACTGTATACGGCATACCCATGGATTCAGGAACACACACACTTCCAACAACCACATTACTGTTCCCAGACTCCCAAACCCTACAATACCGAACACTCAAACTCGCAACAGTCAAACTCCCGGAACCAACACAAACACAGAACACACACACGCACACACAGACACACTGCTACCCATCACATCCAAACAAACCATCCTACACTACATATGGCCAGGTGGCCATGCCCCCATACACACCCCATTTGGGTGGCTGCACCCCCCACACCACACCTACTGTAATAATCTACCTCCGAGATAGCACAAACAGACAGACACATGAAGCAAACCCACACACACATTACAGTCCCCCAGAAACACACACCACACTCAGAACACACACTTACACACACTACAGCAATCAGAAACACACTTAAACACAGTACCTACCTGAACTGCAGCACCAGAAGCACTAACTAAATGTCCCTTAACATTGTGATAATAGTACTCGTGGTTCTAGTGTTCCAGTACTGTGGTCTTTCGGTCTTTAAGCCTCGTGATTATGCGTGTCGGTATGTAAAGCATTCAGTATTTGGTAGTATCCTATTTATATGTACCTCCATGGTTGTGTAGATGTTGTTAACCTATCTATATATTTGCATATATATGTATATCCGTATATATCGACATATATCTCTCTATCACCCTTTCTCTCTATATATTTATATATATATATATATATATATATATATATATATATATATATATATATAGAGAGAGAGAGAGAACACACCTTTCATTGGGTACATGGCGGTGTATACTATTTCCTGAACTCCGCCATTTTGTGTTTTAACCTGTCACAATACACACCTGCCGTTGGTACATCTCAGGTAGCTTAGTGTTAGGTGATTGTGTACATGGTTGTGTGTTCTACTCCTGGCAGTGGTTGTTTTACCTCTCAGAGCAGGCACTATTAGTACAAGGGTAAATAATGCACATTTCAGCGGTTCTGGGCAGCTTTGCCAGTGATCTGTGTGATGTTCAGCAAAGGTTAGACCTGTGTTGCGCATATCTGTGTAGTCATGTTTAAACGACGTTTACCGTCACTTACTGGTGCAAAAACCCAATAACTTGTGCTTAAATGTGCTCTAATGACCTGCATTCAATATCCATTATTTGGGACATTGGAATTACGTAACAGCCCTTGCAGGCCGTGGAACCGGGAACATGCATGAGGCAGTCAGTGGCTTTACCACTGGGGCATCTCAGATATGTCCAAGTGTTATGGTGTTTAGTATGTGGACTGTACTACGGCTGTTCCTCCATACTGCAAACAAATGTGTAACTCAGTTAGTTTACATATGGATGATACCTATTGATGGTATGTCCAAGTGATGCTTAATAGATGTGCTCCAGCTATGGGAATCCATGTCACAGTGAGCCACACACTGTAATGTGCTACACCTTGCCACAACCATAACTGGAGAATGCTGGGGTGACAGATACCTGTCATGGGTACTCCCCATGCTTTGGAACTACATCCTTGATTACATTAAATGGAGCCCATCATTAACACACCAGGGAATCCTTGCAGTGTGGCTGGGGAACAGTGGTTACACCCCAGGGATCCTGCAATTGGCTCTTCTCCACAGAGGGACAGTTAGATAATCAATGGGGTGGCGACAGCAGACACATTTTGGCTAGGCTTATGAATGGCCTCTGACAATTAGACATGCACCGATGTGCCTAGGACTCTATACATACAGTATCAACACATGCTGTTAGCTTAATTTATTGTTCAGGTGTTGACTTACCTTGTACCAATAGCTGTTGTGTGTGCAATAGTTGAGGGCTGCTTATGTAGGATGCACACAGTAGACCACCTATACATGACAATTTACAGGTGGTCGTGTGTATGTGCCATCCATTTTACTGTGTGTGCAGGTGGAGAAGTGTGTCAGTCCATAGGGGCCTACACTGTCAGTGTATGTGCTATATGTTTCCTCTTTGCCAAGGCATGGGCATATTGGGCACGCCTCTGTCTGCCTACTGGGGCTGGCACAGGGTGTTCATGGCCTGAATCCCTCTGTGCCTGTGGTGCCCTTGGCAATTGCGATGGGCTGTGAGGGCCTTCACAATTATGTCCCTGCTGCAGCTGTTTTCGCAGGATCATATTATGTAGCATGGCACATACTATGAAGATGTGGGCACACATGCCTGGAGAGTTCTGCAAGGCTACACAAGATATGTCCAAGCAACAGAACCATGATTTCAGCATCCCAAACACATGGTCTATGATGATTCTGGTTAGTGCGTGTGCCTCATTATGGTGTTCTTGCATGGGTGTGTGTGCATTTCTGATGGGAATCATCATCCATAGCTCCAGTGCATAGCCAGCTTCCCCCATAAAGTGGCCATATGGGATGTTCCCCCCTGACAAATACCTGGTACAGCTGTGAGGCATGCCAGATGTGGGAGTCATGGTAGCTTCCAGGGCTGCCAGCACACACATCCGTGATAATGCCCTGGGCATTGCACATGACCTGGCAGTTGATGGAGTGGTATCCCTTGTGGTTTATGTAGCGCCTACCATGCTCACCGGGTAGTGACTTTATATGTATGTGGGGGCAGTCTATTGCACCCAGTACCTCCGGGTAGTCTGCCACATGGTGGAAGAGGCACATATTGCTGGCCAACTCCTCCTGAGTTCGGGGGAAGTATATATGCTCATTGGCATGTGGTAACATGGCATCCAGGAACTAGTGGAGTACCATGGATGCTGATGCCTGCGAGATCCCCATGATATCTCTAGTTGGCCTTTGAAAGGTACCTGTAGCTAGTATACTCAAGCTTACACATACCTTCTTGTCCACTGGGATGGGTTCCCCTCTGTTGTTTCTGGCTCTGAGGCATGGCCGGCACAGCTCAACGATTTGCTGTATGATGTCCCCGTCCACCCTGTAATGCTCTACTATCTCCAGATCATCTAGCCCCTGGTAGGTTACCCTTGGTCTGAACACTCTTCTCCTCCTCCGGTGCCTGAGGTGGTTGTCAGCATCATCCTCCACACCACCTTCAGTCTCCAACACATGCTGATGAATCACAGCTATGGCAGCTCCCAACATGTACATTGTAAAAGTTCCCCGTCTGTTTACACTGATGGTGCAATGTTTGGGAATACATGAGTGTGTGTGAGGTGCCTTCACACTTTATCCTATTGTGCTTTGGAAGCTGATGATGTCATAGGGTGTGTATGTACAATCCGAGCTGCAGGGTATCTTACTTATGTGTTTTACCACAGGTACTGCTATTGTGGTGCCTTTGGTGTTGAATTACATTTAGCTGCCATGAATCACCTCTTGCCTTTGCCTTCACTTTTCAAAACGATTCCCCTCCCATTGTCAGGCATGTATCCAACAACCTGCTTTCTTGTTTTGTACTTTCCCAACCCAGGATTGTGTTGCAAAATGTGTTCTATAGCTGATCTACTGCAGGTTTGCTTTGCTCTGCTGGACAGTTCTCTTTTCTTTGCAATCTGGCACCTCCCCTGTCCTGTTCTGCAGGTTGCTACTAGCAGCCTTGTTATGCACCGTCAATGGCCCACTGTGAGTTAATAGGTGTTAATTACTCAGTTGAACTCCAATTACCCTACAGTGGCATTTCCTTATTGTCTTCCCGTAACCTTCCTGTTTCAGCTGTGGTGAGCGTCGTGCGCAGACGTTTACCGGGTTTTGAGCACGTTGTCATCCACGTACACATGCAAAGCTATGGCTACATCCACACTCCTATCCTGCGGCTTTGCTTAGCAACGGGCAACCCGGATTAGCAATGCGCTCCAATGTGCTTACAGCTATGGTGGCACACCCCTCTGCTGATGTCATGTAAACCTCCAGGCCACTCCTCAGTGTTGTACTGCTGCACCGTGTGGTACATCCGTAGGCCGGCGTGACGTTTGCAATTCAGTATTACTTGCCTCATTTGCATGGCATTGACTACTAATTCATAGTTACTGCGCCGAACACTGTCACAGACCCTTAGCAACCCTTGCGCCTTGGTTGTGGTGTAGCATGCATACCATTGACTATTATGGAGAAATCATGATTTGTGTTACATTGCAATTTTATGACATCTATATATATTTTCCTTGTGTTCCCAATTGCACACACATACCCTGCGGTTGTACTTTGAGTTAGTGTGGCCATGACATTAAATGTTATTTTTTATGTGTTGTGCATGTTTTTTTATGCCAGTGGCTGTATATTTAGCCACTGGCATATGTTAACTTTGTAATATGTAAGTTTGGTCTGCTTTCATGGCTCCAATGTTCTGTTTGGAAAAATGTAAACCATTTTTTTTTGGTTTACATTTCTGTATGCTTACGCTATGCCTACACCACTTCATGAATCGCTATGTACCTTCATTTGCATGCTACACTACTGCACATGGGGTGATTAGCATACATGAGCTGAGAGCTGCACAGATCTGGCGTACGCTGGTAGCGCATGTGGAAGTTGATCGTACCGGAATTGCTCGGCGGCCATATTTGGCATTAGACTGCCTACGCTATGCCTGCGCCTGGCACAAGCTTCATGAATCCCAGAGTATGTTTTAATTTCAGAAAGTTTAAAAATGAAACAAAAAGGAATTATGTATAATGGGTTTTCTGATCATATAGCGATCTGGATTAAAATATAAGAAAATTAAGAATATATTAAGATAAGAAAAGGAATGAAAAGAACTAATAAAATATATCTGGATCTAGTAGAAAGAAAATAACTTATTGTACTTTGGAAACATCATTTATGTATGAAAGAGTTCTAAGAAAATTGGATGATATGGTGGATGCATTTTAATGAATTCTTAGAATGTATAAAAAAAGAAAGACAGTAAAAGAAAAATATAGGATGTTAAGTCAAGAAATATTTAAAGATGTATTAAAAAAAGAAAAAATAAGAAAAAGAAGATTCATAATCTGTTATATAAACAAAAATATTTGTCACAAGAAAAAAAAAGAAGAGGTAGCACCTTATCTACCACATAAGGAGTGGTTCTGGCACAGAAATTGTAGTTATTGGCCGTTGGGCAGTTTTTCCATCTCTCTCAACTTTCTGATTTAAAAGCCCGCATTTGCACTTGTTTCCCCCTTTCCTGTAACTAGTTTAGTCCAGATACAGATTCTTAGTTTTAGCACTTGAATTTGCTTATTCTTGAACAGCACTTGTTCAGAACTTGTAAGCACTAAATAACCTACTAATTACTACAGCACTCAACTGCCCTCATTACCTAGAGGAAAACAGTTTTGGTACTTACTTTCCTCACTTGCTTAGAGAAAAACAGCTCTTGTACTCACTTTCCTCACTTATCTAGAGGAAAATAGTTTTTTACTCAGGCATGTCCAAGGGTCAGCTCCCAGTGTTCTTTCCTGTCTATCTGATGTATCTGGGCATCTTGGGGCAATGTAGAAATTGCCTCATGTACACAGACAACCCTCTCCTCCTACCACCTAACACTACAACCTGTGTGAAATGCACTTATCTAGACAAACTGGAGGTAAAGCTCTCTCCAATTAAGACTGAACTTGACAATCAAGAGGAGAAGGTAAACACTTGCACCACACCACACTCATCACAAAGTCTCACTAAATCTACACCACCAAAATCCACACATAGAAACACAAAAACATTTGCGGAGGCTCTCAATAATAATCTGCTCAAGCAACAGAGACCTCCAAAGCAGAAATGCAAGCAACCTCCACCCCCCCAACACAACCCAAATGACACATAGCCTCAGTGTGCCACTCAACCACAGCCAATAAGGCAAAACAACGTACCCAACACACTAGTCATAGGTGACTCTATAGTCAGGCACACTGATGTCCCACTCACCAGGCTAAACAAGGAGAAGGTTACTGTTAGCTGCCTGTCAGGTGCCAGGATCCGCCACATAACCAATGCAGACAGGTCACTCCACAGCAAGTACAAATATGATTCTGTCATTGTCCATGTTGGTGTGAACGACCTGAGACATACCTCCCTGGACTACATGAAAAGAGACATGGAGGAGCTCTCCGATCTTGTAGCCCAAGCAGGTATGACCCTAGCCCTGAGTAGCATTCTGCCATCACCCAGAATGATGCCGCAGTACAAGAACAAAATGATTGACTTCAACAATTGGCTAAGCTTCTGGTGCCATTCTAAAAGGATCCAGTATCTGTCTGCCTGGGATGACATGGTCGACAGACCATGATGCTTTGCCAGAGAAGGCCTGCACCTGTCACCCCTGGGATTCCGAATACTGGCTAAGGTTCTTGCCGCCCCTATAGTGCCTTTTTTAGGCAAAGTTCAAATGACAAATTCACCACTGTAACAGGAACAGGCAAGCAAAAACTGAGGGTGATGCTACTCAATGCTAGAAGTCTAAATCTCAAAATGCACTCACTCGAGGCACTCCTTAAACCAAAGGTGGAGGTGTGTCCATATTCATTAAGGATATCCACACCTCCAGGCTAGTTGCTCAGCATAATGCAGCCGAGGTTATCCAAGTGCAACTAACTCTGGGCAAAACTGCAATCCAAATTGTAGCTTGCTACAGATCACCCACCATGCCCCAGGATTCCCACTCCTCTTTTCTTGATGTACTGGAAAATATTAGGGTTCAACCAAACACCCTAATAATGGGCGATTTCAACTACCCCACCATTAACTGGGAAAACTGTTCATGTACCAACTCCTTCTCTCAACGCTTTCTAGAATTCATAAATTCCAATGCCCTGGATCAACTTATCCACACCCCCACCAGGGGCAACAATATTCTAGATCTAGTTATTACCAACATGAGTGACCGGTGTTCCACACCTGAAGTCAACGCCTCATTGGTCCGATCCGACCATAAGCTAATTACCCTAGATATCCACATCCTGCCCCCACCCCCATTAAGGAAACCATGGTGAAAAATTTCTCCAAAGCCAGCTTCATGCTTCTTAAGACAGACGTGGTGAACTTTATGACACCCATGCAGATGGACAATACAGTTACGACTACTGAATCCTACATAATTGCACTTTATAAGCACTTACATGAGTGCATGGATTGTGCTATCCCAAACAGAACCAAGATGCTATCCTCCAAAAAAATGAAGCCAATCTGGTGGTCCCCTGCCATAAACAAACTGTACAACAGAAGGAAGAAACTGTTGCAAAAGAGAGTAAACTCCCATGAGTGGTGGAGCTCCCTGGTCAGCCTCAGTAAGAAGCTGTGATCCCTGATAAAATCCTCCAAAGCTAGTTATAAAAACAAAATCACCACTGATTCTAAAGACAACCACAAAGCATTCTATAGCTATGTCAAGAATCTCAATGGCAACACTCAGATCTGCTCTGAGTTACATCACAATAGCACAAAATATATAGATCCAACTGATATTGCCAACATCCTGCCAGATAGGTTCAGTGCTAACTTTACCCTCCCCCCTCCCCCTAAAGAGCCCATCTCTATACCAGAAGAATGCAAAGTTCCTGTAATCACAGCTGTACAGGTAAAAACCACACTCTCCAAATCCAAGAACACAGCAACCACGAGACCAGACAACAACCCAGGCTGCGTTCTACACAAGCTACAAAATGAACTGGCACCCCACCTAAATACCATGTTCAATAATAGCCTCACCTCAGGCTTTGTGCCTGCTGAATGGCACACAGTGACAGTTATCCCACTCCACAAGGAGGGAGCCACCATGGACCCCAGGAACTACCGCCCCATTAGCCTGATGAGCCTGGTCTGCAAGGCCATGGAACATATCATCATGGAACTTATAAACAAAGACATTGGTAATCTCCAAACTCTGGACCCCACCCAGTTCGGGTTTGTAAAAGGCAGATCATGTCTCCTAAACCTGATTGACTTCTTTTAAGCAGTCACCAAAGCCGTAGACAAGAGTAAGGTGGTTCACACAGCCTATCTAGATCTTGCCAAGGCTTTCAATACCTTCCCCCACTCTGGAATTATAGATAAACTCACTAAACTAGGTATAAATCCCTATGTCACAAGATGGGTTGCCAACTGGCACTCTGATAGAACCCACACTGTGAAAGTAGCAGACTCCAAATCCAACTTCAGACCAGTGACAAGTGGAGTACCACAGGGTTCAGTCCTGGGTCCTCTCCTGTTTGGTATCTACTTCTCTGAAGTACAGGCTAACACAGAAGGTCTTTGGATAACGAAGTTCGCAGATGACTGCAAACTAGGAGCCATAATTGAAACTCCTAACGATGTGGACATCCTACAAAAGGGCATCACTGAGACAGATGCCTGGTGTCAAAGCCATGGCTTCAAGCTCAATGCCAAAAAGTGCATTGTCATCCCCTTTGGTAAAAACTCTATACCCATGAACTACAACATAGGCGGTAGTATACTTAACACTGAATGTGTGATAAGAGACCTTGGGACACAGGTGGACAGTAGTCTCTCCTTTGATAATCACATCGCCACAGTAGTCAGGAAATCCTTTTACATGGCACACCTCATCACAAAAGATTTCTCATCCAGGAAAAAAGAGGTCATTGTTCCCCTCTACTCATCACTCATTAGACCCATTATGGAGTACAACGCCCCTTTTGGTATGTACCTCACAAGACATTTACAACAACTGGAAAGGCCGCAGAAATACCTCACAAAGAGGATTACCGGCCTCAAACAGATGCCCTATGCAGAACGTCTCAAAAAACTCCAGCTTTACTCCATCGCATATCACCTACTCAGAGGTGATCTCTGCCTAACATACAAAGCTATGTCAAACTCAGAGCTGTTGGACATGCTCCACTTAAAGAAATCCCAATCCATCCAAGCTACACGCTCTAGGGACCTAAACCTTGTCACCACAATAAACAGAACATGCTGGAGGGATAGATTCCTGTCCCAGAGACTTCCCATACTCTGGAATAAACTACCTATCTATATCAAATAAAGCTCCTCATTAGCAGTCTTCAAGAAAAATCTTGATGATTGGATGGGAAATAGGAAATTCACCCTGGGGATTACTTCTGTGGCTCTGCTTGACAGTGGCACAGGAAAATAATTTTCTTGGGTGGCAAAAGCCAGGGTACCTTTTTGGCTGGGCTTGAATAGGCCCCAGGGCCGATAGCCTAGTACCTGCCTATGAACCTATGAACCTATGAATGAAAGAAGGAAAGATAATAAGAGAATTAAAAGGAAGGTAAATTAATTAAAAAAACAAGAAGGAATATATAAAATAGTTTAAAGAACATGTATTACATTTCTTTACTAAGAAAGACGTGAACATAGGAAAGGTTTATGATGGAAAGAAATTAAACAAAGAAGATAATTAATATTTAGAAAAACAAATAAATATAATGAATTGAATGAAATTATGAGAGATATAAACATGAATTATGCAACAGGAATAGATGGAATTGAATATAATATGTATAAAGAAATAAAGGATTGGCAAAAACTAATGTTTATTGATGTGATGAATGAATGGCTAGAAACAGGAATAAAATATAAAGAAATTTGTACTGGGTTAATAAAATTTGTATTAAAAAAAGGGAGTAGAGATGAGATAAAAACTGGAGACCAATAACATTGAAAAACACAGATTACAAAATATGTATGAGAATAATTGCAAAAAGATTACAATGTAAAATGGAGAAAGTATATGACCAAAATATATTTGGGAAAAAAGGAAAGAGATGTCAAGAATTGTTATGGATAATAAGAGAGATCATTGGCACCATTATCAATAAGAAAGTAGAGACAAAAAGAATGATAGGGGACATAAATAAAGCTTATGATAACATACAGCATGAATCATTATGGGTGATTCTACAAACATACAGTATAAGTAAAAAAATTCAAAGTGTAAATCGTTGTATGAGAAAAATTATGTGAAACTAAATTAATGGATGGATAGGGGAAGAAATAAAAATAGAATGTGGAATAAGACAGGGTGTCCAGTAGTTTAATTTTCCCCTTGGTTACGAATAAAATAGTGATTGAAATTAACAAAATGTCAAGAAATGGAGGTTATAGAATGTTAAAAGAAGTACAACTGCCAATAATGTTCCACTATGCAGATGATATTGTAATAATTACAAAGAATACACTATGGATGGAAAGCGTGAACGTAAAATTATATGTAATGTTGGGAAGAATTGGCCTTAATATAAATAAAGAAAAAATTAAAGTATTTGGCTTTAATGGTGAAATAGGAGGTAATGCATTTAACAAGTATATAGATGTGTTAGGATTAAAATTTGAGAAAAATGAATAAAAACAGGATAAATGGGACAAAGTGGTAAAAGAAATAAAGGACATGTTTATGTTTTAGAAAAATATAGGTTTTCCTAGAGAAAGAAGGCACATCTAATCAATAGTATGATATTAGGTAAATAGTGTATGTAGCAAATATTTATATGATACCTGTAAAATATGAAAAAGTCTTAAAGTACTAGTGATGTTAATATTTTCATTTATTTGGGAGTTCTAGTTAACCCTATTAAAAGAGGAACATTGTATATGAAAGAAGACCAAGGGTGCTTAGGTTTAATTAATCTTACTATGCATGATGCATCTTTAAGTTTATACAAAGTTGTTATTTGTCTTTCGGCTTTTCCCGGTAAGGGGTCGCCACAGTGGAACTCCAGGCTGTTAATGATTGGCAGTAGATTTTTACGAAACACCGAGGTGCCAGCTCGATGATCAACCTTCAACGAAGGCACGCCCATTTACGCACGCATGTCTTTCGAATGCTACCTAACCTCGGGGAGGACATGCAGACTCCACACAGAAGGCACTCTCAAGCCCAGCCGAGAATCGAACAGGAGAACCTCTTGCTGTTTATACAAAGAATTAGAATGTATTATGAAGGAAGAAAAAGATTTGATAGAAATGATAATGTATTATAAATATAAAGATGTATGGGAAGGAATGGAAGTTAAGAAGAGAGGCAAAAGTATTAATACTGATAAATTAAAGAATATCAGAAGAAAATTGTAGTATGGAAAATAAGAAATAATGTAATAGAAAGAACAAAAAGGAATGGTATGTTAAAATAATGAAAAAAATATTTTGTTGATACTTGGAAAGATCTTGAAATGAATAAGAAAAAGCTATAGAAAGGAGATATGAAAATTACAAAAATAAAGGAATGCAATAATTTTTGTGGAGAGTATCCATATGCAAATTGCCTGTAAAAGCTAATATGCAGTATAGGAGAAAACAAAAGAGAATTTGTAATAAGTATGGCGAATTAGAAACTGCAGAACATGTTTTTTTTTTAATTTGACAAAATTAAAAAGTTATGGATATCTGCGGTGGTGATGCTGCGGTAGCATTGTTGTCTCACAGTAAGATGCTGTCCGGTTTGATTCTCAGCTAGGGCATCTTCTAAGTGTAGACAGGCGTGAATGGGTGTACCTTCGTCAAGGTTGTGTGTCAGGGCTAGCAACTCGGCATGTAAAAATCAACTGCCAATCATTAGTGGACTGGAGTTCCACTGTGGCGACCCCTAATTGGGAAAAAGCCGAAAGACACAAAAAGAAAGTTATGGATAGAAATATGCAAATATGATATGGTTAGAAAGTATTTAAAATATGAACAGTTAAACATGGACATGATAGAATATAGATATTATGGAGCATAAAGACAAGAAGAAGTAAAGAAAATGGACAAAATTATTTTTTATGTTGCATTGATAATATGGAATGAGATTCACTGAAATTAAATATAATGGGAAATGGACTTTGGCAAAGATATTGGAAAAGATATACCCCCGGATTTACTAATTTTCCATGCAGGACTAGCTTAGTCCTGCATGGAAATGATTGTTTAGGAGCAGGGTGGCAGCGCCCCATGCATATTAATGATGTGCACTGCCTGAGCTCCTAGGCATACACGGAGCGTGTAAGAGTGCAGGGGGCATGTCTGAGAGCAGAGCTCTCAGAATAAACATGCCCCCACAATATAGAACAGCAGAAAGGGGAATGCAATGAGTGAGACCACTCACAGGTGACCACATATCCCCACCAACAGTCCCCCTTGTGTATAACAGCAACAGAATATAGAACTAAAATGAAGAAACCTTTTATTTATTTATTTTTTAACAATCGGATTACAGCTAACCATAGGTACGCAGGTGTGCCCATTTCTTAGCTACAGTTAAAGCAGCTTAAAAGGCTGAAGAGGATAACAAGGAAGATATATGCAAATGAAGCAGCACAGCATTAGTGTAATGGGCAGAGCATTCGCCTTACGAGCAGGCATTCCCATTTTGAGTCCCACTGCAGCACATCCAATTTTACATGGCAAAGCATGTTATGACCAATATTTTTGTTGCATAACCCACTAAATAACATATATTTATAAACTGGAGTACTGCAATAAATGCACATGTGAGGTGCCAGTGTCATAATGAATAAGGCACTAGTAAGCAGGTCTGAGCACCAATAAGCAGTAGTAAACATATATAAGCACTAGTAAGCGAGTGTAACCCCATTTGCGCAGCGGTAAGCAATGCCTACACTGGCTAAGCAATTCTGAAGCTAACTCTCTGTAAGCAGATGTAACAGCAGGGTAGCAGTGCTTACTGTCATGCAAACCTGCTTACAACTGCTCAAAAGTGTCTTAATCACTCTGTATTCAACGTCCCTTGTTCTGCCCATCAACAAAATAAACAGCCATGCAGGTCTCAAACCCAGGACCCTATACACCATAGTCCCAGCAGTTATCCACCAAGCCATCACAGAAGTACAGAAGAATGAGGAAATAGTAAACAAGTCCTCACCATAGTATAAACATACTGAACCTGTGAAAGGAATCAGTGTACAGTCATATGTACCATAACCCACTACATAACATAAATATGTGAACTGGAGTACAGCAGTAAGTCCAGAAGTGAGGTGTAATTGTAAAAGAGTGTTGAAGTCCCCAGTAAAACACAAGGACCCCACAGAGTGTATGCATGCATGAATCATGGATACCAGGCATACATATAAGGTGTAATGAATAATAACACGATGCCAAAAAGGCATTATAATGAAAGTCTAATGTAAGCAACACTAAGCATTGCACAGGCCACCTTAACTCATTGTGCACAGTGGTATAACCCTTTAAACAATGCCAACCTTAGGTAAGCAGGTTTGCCCATAGCTTAGCTTTTTCAAAACCAGCCAATCATGGAAAAGGGTGGGACATTGGCCCTACTTAAACCCAAGAGGTGGGAATACCTTTCATAACTGGTTGTATCTTCCCCTTGCAGGCACGATGGCAGTAAGGGGAGAAGGAGTGTGCTTCTGGGCACAGCGTTGGTGCATCCAGGAGTCCAAGGTTATGGCAGGGCTCCTAGTTAAAGACCATACACAGAGACTGCTGCAGGGCTAGTACCAGGGCTCCCAATATAAGGCAGAGGCCTGGGACTGTCTTGCCCGTGACCTCACCAGTGCTACTGACATACTCTGAACTGGTGAGCAGGTCAGGCAACACTATGCTGACCTGAAGCGGTGGAAGGGGGACCTCTTGAAGGAGTGGCTCCAAGAGATTAGAGCATCAGGGGATGTTCCAGACATGTGTAAGTATCACCCCAGTATGTGTGCAATAATTGCCAGCTCAGGTATATCATGGATAGGTATGGCTAAATATTCCTCTTATGTCCCCCACAGCTGCAACGGAGTGGGCCACGAACCGGAGTCCCACATCAGCCGCATGGGTTGCGACATGAGGCAGGTCAGTAATACTCATGCTTTTACTGTCATAGGAAATAAAAATAAAAGTAGTAGTAAATTAATTGTTAGTATAAAACCTGCATTGTTCAAGGCAAGTACTACATACACTAGAGAATATGGCAGGAAGAGTCTCATATTGTTTGTATGTCAATAAAAGTGTAATTACCTGACAGAACAGGTCTAACTGCTGGACTGCATGTGTATATTCTGGTATCATATGGTAATGTCGATTTGCAATCATGTAATAGTACTATAGCAATAACCCACGCCTGGGTGTGGGTAATGCGGGATTTACCCATGGTTGGCATGGTTTGGTCCCGAGGACCAAACAAAGACAACCGTGGGTAAATCCCGCATTACCAGAAGTGGTTATTGCTATTATATATGACATTATTTAAGAAAAGAAATAATTACTTTTCTTAAATAATGGCATTGTATAATGCCTCTTTGCTGCCCTTCCGCAGCTGTCTGGTATCATGCAGTTCTGATGTACTGCATGTCTCGCAGTACATCAGAGTTGTGGCCAAAAGCAATGGAGAAAGCAAGATCTCCGTTGCTTTTTACTGTTCGCTATATTAAATGGGTTTAACATGGCGAGACAGCTTTAAAATAAGCACGGGATGTCCGTTGCTTTTTAAAGCTGTCTCGCTATGTTAAACCCGTTTTAACATAGCGAACAGTAAAAGCAACAGATCTTGCTTTCTCCATTAACAGCCTCTCTCGCTATGTTAAATGGGTTTAACATAGCAAGACTGCTTTAAAATAAGCAACGAAGATCTCCGTTGCTTATTTTAAAAGTTTCTATGTTAAACCCATTTAATAGCGAGACAGGTTTAAAAAAGCAACAGAAAGTAAGATCTCCGTTGCTTTTTTACACACTGTGTCGCTATGTTAAAGGAGTTTAACATAGCGAGACAGCTTTAAAAAAAGCAACGGAGATCTCCGTTGCTTTTTTTAAACCTGTGTCGCTATGTTAAACTCTTTTAACATAGCAAGACAGTGTTTTAAAAGAGACTTATACTAATGGAAAAAGTCCAGGCGACCGGACCTTTTTCCATTAGTATAAGTCGATTTACAACGTGCACGCTGGCCAATCAGCGTGCACGTTTTGGAATATTAATGGGGGGGGTCATGGTATAATGTGGTATTAAGCACTGTTACCCACACCATGCGCCATAAATTGAATGTGTAGGAATGCCTGTATATTGCAGGTGTAATCCCCAGAGGCCATTTAGTACAGCTGAGAGACACGTAGGCAGTAAACAGGGAAATACATACAGCAAGACCTGCATAGCACATACAACTGAGATGTGAACTGTTGTTTTTGAAGCACACACAGCTACGGTTTAAATCCTGCCAGTGGTAGTAGTCTGTATACAGAATCATACTCCACAACTGTACAGATATGTCCAGAATGTCTATGAAAGTGGCCCACATCTATTGCCTATCAACCTGTCCCCCTAGGAAATCAGTGGAATGATCCCAGATGTATAGGCAGTAAACAGGAAATACAACTGATTGACACACATCTATTACAACAAACCTGGCACACTAGCAACTCCCCAGTACCTTATGTGACTAAAAAGCCACGTATGTCCCATTTACACCTCAACTTGTTAAGCTGTGGTCAGAGTGTGTACAGTAACAGAGTGAGATGTATGTGCATAATAGTAATGTGGAACCTGGTACTGTGTGTTGGAACATTCAGGTAGTGCTAATAAACATTCCTCCCACAGATCTGTCAGATACCAACACTATGCCCAGAAATACAAGAATGATATGAAGTTGCTCTGAATAATGAGGTATTACACATCACTGTTACTCACACTGTCCTACAACATATAAATGTCTAGGAAATCTGTATAAGAGTGCTGTTATACAAGGTCAGAATGCATTGGCACAGGGGATTAATAAGACAGAAAGCAGATTGGAGATATACAGCAATATCAATATAGCAGACACAACTGTGATGGACAGTGTTTAGTTTGTAGCAGACACAGCCATGATCTGAATACTGGTAGTGGAAATAGACTGCATACAAATTTGTACCCCACAACTGTACACATGAGGCCAGAATGTCCAGTATATCTGCCCATATCTGTTGCCTTTCCCCCTGTCCCCTTGGTAAATCTTTGGGATAATCCCAGATGTGTAGCCATCAAACAGGGAATACAAGTGATTGTCAGCCATCGTGAGAACACACCTGTCACTGTAGCAACCCCCAAAACTGTTAGGAGAGTAATATTCCAAGCATGTCCTATCTACACTCCCATGTTGTCAAGCTGTGACCAGAGTGTGTACAGTAACACAGTGAGATGTATGTGCATAATACTAATGTGTAATCTGGAACTTTGTGTGGCAACAGTCAGGTAGTGCTAGCAAACATCGCTCCCACAGGTACGTTGCATATGGACACTGTGCTGAGAAATACAGACCAATATAACTTGTACTGGTACTGTCCACCCTGGTATTGTAGGGGATTGTGAGTGCTGCATTTTCTCTGAATAATAAAGTATCACTAGTCACTGTCACCCACACTGTGCTACATAAAATAACTGTGTAGGAAAGCATGCATGTGTGTGTCAGGTCACTAAAGGTGGAAGAGGGCAAAATTCCAGATATGTCCAGGCACACCAGCATGTGGTCAACACATGTCCAGAATCTGTGCAGAAAGAGTTGGATAGCATAGTGCAAAACATCAACCCGGAATTCGAGTGTATATGTACAGTTAGTCAATGTTAACAAACATTCCCTCCACAGGTATACCAGGTAAGAGGTGAAGCAGGTAAAACCGGTTCATGTGTAATGATGACGACAGCCATATCACTGTCCAAAATAAGGCTATAGGGTAGTGTAGTAAGACTTGTAAGGTAGAGATAACAGCACTGACTAGGAAAGTAATGTGGACTACAGGAATATGCTACTTGTTAATTGACATCTTTCTCTCCTCCCACCTTATCTCCAACAATAATCAACATACCCACCCCAACTGGTATGTAATGACTCTGATAAAGTCCATATGTTTGATAAATATATTAATGGTTCCCATGCATGTGCCATATTGAATTATTCCAACATTGTTGGCATGGTGCCATCAACGTACCTGCATGCTGTTCTTATTACCACTGTGGTCCCATATATGCATGTGTTTTGTTTGCTATGCAACTGTTCCATATCTGGTGTCTGGGTTAATGGGAATATCTATGCATGCTGTTATACCTAACCCTGGAATGCGTTGACTATTACTAACCCATATATGATGATGAAATCTAAACACTATAGCATGCTTGGGAAGGCCGGTCCCAGCGGACCCACCTGTCCCACCTCAGCTGGACGTGGCACCGGGCACCAGCATGTCTGGGGTCCAACCCCAGACCTCCCTGTCCATTGTTCTTGCACCACCTTTGGGTGGAACTGCCTCAGGGGATGGGGCTGGTCCCCCCCGGGAGTGGGTGCAGACGGGCACCTGTCACCCGTCACCAGGTTGGGGTCGTGGTGAGGAGAATGATCAATTAGCAGTTTGGTGATCTTCTATGCCAGCTTGAGGGCCATGTGTCGTGATTATAGAGTCAGCCTGGCTCTTCAACTCAGCCCCCAGCACAGCCACCTTTGGGGTAGTGAAGGTGCAGTGGTGACTGCCCATGGGTGGGGACCTCAGGCCCACTCTTACCACTAGGGGGCTTGTGGGCTTCCGATATCCCAACAACTTTACCCATCAAGGTGTTTACCTCACACATGTGTCATATACCACCCCTGTATGCATCTTGTGTGTTAACATACCTAACCTACCTCCCCAAATATACCTACTACCCCTCCCCAACATCCCACTCTCACCTGAAAAAAATAAAAAAAGGGCAATCTGTTCCCACAAAAAAATCTCGCCCCATACATAGCTGTCCATTACACACATGTGTCCACTGGACACATGTAATCTGGTCTAATTGGCATCACAACTTATTATTGTTGTCCTCACCCCTCTCTCAGGGGTTTGAGTGTCCAAATCTACATCCAAAGTCAGTGTATATGCACAGTTGTTGCTGTAGAAGAAATGGGCAGCTATGGACCTTCCCTACACCCTTCCTTCACATCCCCTAGCTATTTTCCCTACTGTCTTTCCTTCTTTGTGCCCCTTTTTCGCCACTTTCCTATCAATCATCTTTTTCTTTTCTTTTAAAGAAATTAGCATGGGGATAAGCAGGAGTAAGTACTTTTAAGCAGCAGTAAGTGGGTCTAAGCTTGTTTGCGTGGGGGTAAGCAATGCCTACACTGGTTAAGCAATTTAGAAGCTAACTGAGTATAAGAAACTGTAACCAGAAGTTAGCAGTGCTTACCTCCATGCAAACCCGTGCAAACCCACTTACAACTGCTTAATCACTCTGTAGCCAACAGCTTGTGTTCTGCCCAGGAGCAAAATAAACAGTCTCTATAAGGCTGAAACCCAGGGCCCTGCACACCATAGACAAAATCATTTACCACTAAGCCATACCAAATATACAAATATACAAAACCCTGATGATTTCAAAAACATATCATCTAGCCCAATCATTAAACAGTACAGAGAATATAGTCCGACATTTAGATGTATGTGTATGTGTAAATATATTAATATCTAAACAGCTAGAACATATCTAAATATGTATATATATATATATATATATATATATATATATATATATATATATATATATATATATATATATATATATATATATATATATATATATATATATATATATATATATATATATATATATATATATATATATATATATATGAACATATATTCATGCGAATGCCTACATCAACACATATATATGTCTACACCTATATGTCTACATATACACACCAAGTTACATATATCTAAGCAGATATATATCTATGTAGGTATATACAGACATAGTTATAAATATGTAAGCAGATATATATATATATCCATATAGGTATATATGGACATACATTTGCAGATATCAATGGGAGATTAACTAAATCATATATGTCCACATGCACCGTTAATGGGGTTGAGAAGCCCCAACGATATACGTCTTGTGCGAATAGGTATACCCAACCCCCCCACAGCCAGACAAGCAGTGTTGCAGATCCCATAACCAGGTACTGACACAACATGGGCACAAGACGTTAACAGTACTACATCCCACCTGTATGATGTCAGGCTGGTACTGGTAACATATCATTAAGTACAGTCTGGCTCCCATAGGAAATGTAAAATGTGGAAGCTATCAACTTCCCCAGGATACATATACACAAACATTTATGCAGATACAGATATATATATATATATATATATATATATATATATATATATATATATATATATGTATATATATATATATATATATATATATATATATATATATATATACATGTGACTACACATACGCTCGCAGAGATATGTACATTAAGATACTTTTGTTGTAGGTGCACACAATATGGAACAGCCACTATGCCTACAGTTAACACACTAACAACTGGACACTGGATGAGCCACCCATACAAATGGCATTTGGTACCTGCAACATATACCCACAGAGAGGCCATAGGATAAAATACCACACACAGGTTTGCAGAAATGGAATACCTTTATTTGTGTACTATTACACATGTATATGCCATGGCACATAGCTGTTCAGACACTGACATCCATATCAACAGAGTAATGCAACTGTGAAACAGTTATACTATTACAGTAGTCTGGAAAGGTCCACAACTGTTGCTGTCCAGGCCAAGCCCTCCAAATTGTACAACAGTGAAGACAGACTGGGCCACAAGATACCACACAATCAACAGTAAGTGATGCAGGTGTATAGTCCAGCAGCCTCTATCTACATTCTATACACAATCACTAGGTGGTAAGGACTTCAGTTGACCAAATGGGATTTAACTTTTACATAACAAGGCATAACTGACACAATCACAGGCACATTGGCAAACAGAACAGTCTGTATGGCAGGAGGCAGTAGGCCTGTAGTAACCCATTTTATGTAAATAATGTCAAGATGGGTGAAATGGATGGTACTGTACATCCAGATACCTTAAGGCAGCTTCCCCTGATACCCCCACATTTTGTAACAGTTTAGGTTATGTATGGTGCATCCCCCCCAGACTCATTAATACAGGGCCATATACCATTGCTATATACACTGGCCTCTGGAGTGCATATGGGCACACATGTATTGTGTAGGTGAAGTCCACACACATATATGGCCCCAGCCCCACTGTATGTGGGGGGGGTAAGAACAGCCGTGGACTGCTGGCAGGAATGGCAACGTGGTATACATATATGTGCATATGTATCACTATCTGTATATGTGTAGACATATAATGCTCTGTATATGTATATATCTGGGTGTGTATATGCATATCTATGTACATATACACACCCATCTATATATGTCAATATGTACATGTGTAATTATCTATATAGATATCTGGATAATCATTTGTACATATATATATTCACTATATGTCCTGAACATGGAGTGTAGCCCTACCTTAGCCAATATAGTCCCAACTTCGTAGTGCAAGGGGATGTCAGGTATGTATAGCGGGTATATTAGTAGACTATTGCTACTGTAACAGGGATTGTCTTCACAGATGTGGTGTGTGTAGGAGGTCACATCTGCTTTTCACATGTGCACCATTGGCTACTGACAGACATCCTAAGGATATCATAGTACAGTACAACTGCAAGCACATAATGCTCCTCTGGACTACAGCAGAAATATTGGCCAATAGATGTGGACATTCTGACACACTCTGTACAGTCCAGAGTTATACACAGAACCCCTTAGTGTAGAGCATGTGGACCAAGCCTGACAATATGGATGTTAACAGCCATGTAGATGGGTATAACGCATAACGACTTGTATACATTCACCCCCATAGGTTATGCATTCACACACCCCTGTCTGTCCTGATACATAATAACTGCTGGTACAGAGGTGCCATGGCCACATACTACCCACTAGATATTGACATACATCTGTACAGCATCCCACCACTCTGTCTGACATACATGACTGTTAAGGGAGGCCCAGCAGCAGTACATCTGGCAAGTATCTGGACATGACATCTCACTGGGTAAGTACACTAAGCTGCTAGGCATGTAACAAAGAACTGTGCAGGCTACAGGCAGACTGGGTCAACACTGGCCTACATCTCCTATGGGGGAATGCACATGTACCTGCATATATAGCAGGCTCTACAGGCATGTCACAGCACAGGGTAAGATACACCTGTGTGAAAGTGCATAACCACAATCAATGTGAACACAGCCACAGCCACATATGGTAAGCTAGCATAATATTACAGTATATGGACTATATGTCCAACGCCATCCTCATATGTGCCACTCACACACTAACCCTACATATTCTGGGCCGCTGCACAGTGTGGCCTGATGCCTGTCTGTGGTATGGGACATGTGTGTGTATGGCCCTACAAACATGTAAACCAATACAGTAACATACAGTGGAGCAGCATGTAACATCATATAGGACAGGACCTAGAATGATGACATCTACCACAGTCTGTACACAGGCCAAGGTACATATCAACAATACACACACTGTTAACATTCACAATAAGGTTATGTCATAAAATATAACCTCTACTGTACATAACATGTGTAGCAGTCTGATATCTCACTGGCTTGTTATGATGACACTAATTATGGTGTACAGCACATGTGCACCTCTTAATGCATGATATATGTACAAATGTTGAGAGAGCTATATATTATAGATATTATAGAGATATATTACAAAGCTAGTTATGATGACACTGATTATGGTGTACAGCACATATGCACCTCTTAATGCATGATATATGTACAAATGTTGAGAGAGCTGTGGCTAGAAGCACATACACAGGGCCAATATTGACATGTTGCTGTGATAACATCATGCATTTACTGTTGTAACAGGGTTTGTCGCAACACATGTCCTGTGAGGGATATGAAGTCAGTAACTGTCACAGCTTTCACCATCTACAGACTGCAATCCTCAAACTACCTTCTGCAGTTCACAGATATATGCTCTGTGGGTAAGACATGAAACCAAAGGCAATACACACTGCCCAGTCTGCAGATGACCCTACAGATGGAGAGTCCTCATAAACATAGAACTGACATGGCAGGTATTAATACATGTAGGGCAGCCGTATCCGCACACACCCTGTTAAACCAACATTATTCTGAATGCAGTATAGCAGCACTTACAGTCTGTAGTCAGGTCAGGCACATCCCCCTCCAATGTGTTGGCCTGTTACCACAGTGAATGTTGTCAGAGGTAAATCCCCAATCCATTTGAGATGCTGTTTGCCAAACAGATCGAGTTCCTGCTCATAATGAATGAAAAGGAGGCCCAACACCAACATGATGTCCCTAGATATTGGAGTGTGCTTCTATGCAATTTGCTATGGGAATGTTACCCCAGCTATTCCACATGCAATCAGCTAGGGGAGGGCTGCAATTCATGCAGAGGCCATCAGCTGATCATGAGCATTACCTAAAATACACATGCTGCTGCCTAAGCAAAGCAGGTGTAGGTCTCCACATCCACCAGTGAGGGGAGTGAGAGAGGCAGACAGAGGCAAAGACAAGTCAGGGAGGGGTGGGAAAGTAAAGCTTAAGCATGATTGTGTCACACACCTACCAGCACAGGGTATCAAACCCCTGACAACTATGTAGGGCTATCACAGTTCTATGCAGTTATTGGATGCACCACATAGGACACATGTTGTGGAGCCCTCAGAACATATATGTGATGGTGAGTGACATCTGCAACAAGGATATGGTAGCTATACGGTAAGTGTAGTACACGTACCTGTCTGCATGAACAGGTACCAGCGTCAACCCAGCCACACTCTCACAGGGACGCACACACATTGATGCACTTGGCAGGGCCAGGATTATAACTCATCACTAGTGAGATTGCCACAACACATTACTGTGCAGGTATCACATGCACCACATGGGTCATATAGAGGTTATATGGCAAAAGGGTATGAGGAGGTGTCTGACATCAGACAGCATGCTTCAGTATGCCAATGGGGGTTGTAGTGAGTGTGGATGTGATCATACGCATCATACAACACACACAAACACACAGGGTGCCAGTACTGACATGCATGGCTGCATTTCTGCACAGGTGTGTGGTGGTTGACTGTGCCAGACTGCTATCCAGGGCTAGGTGATGGGTATACCTTGGCATCAGGCCACATGACAATGGTCTCCATTGGGGCTCAGGGCTATAGTTATGGTAGGTGTAGTACACGTGCCTGTCTGCATGAACAGGTGCGAGTGTCAACCCAGTCACACTCTCACAGGGGCGCACACACATTGACATACTTGGCAGGGCCAGGATTACAACTCATCACTAGTGAAATTGCCACAACACATTACTGTGCAGGTATCACATGCACCACATGGGTCATACAGAGGTTATATGGCAAAAGGGTATGGGGAGGTGTCTGACATCAGACAGCATGCTTAAGTATGCCAATGGGGGTTGTAGTGAGTGTGGATGTGATCATATGCATCATACAACACACACACAAACACACAGGGTGCCAGTGCTGACATGCATGGGTGCATTTCTGCACAGGTGTGTGGTGGTTGACTGTGCCAGACTGCTATACAAGGCTAGGTGATGGGTATACCTTGGCATCAGGCCACATGACAATGGTCTGCATTGGGGCTCAGAGCTGTAGTTTCTGCATTTGGCCACACAGGTGGGTATTGTATCCCCATCCAATCACCTGGGAGACTATTGTGTGTGGCCAATGCTGTGCATCACTTGCCATGTATGTGTTCCTTACCACATGACATGGACGGTGTCTGGGATGTGCACACCTCCCACATGTATGTACAGTGACATGTGGAACTTTATCTGGGGTGTCTGGCCATGTTGCGTACACAGATTATCATCAGATGTGCCAGGCTTGGCCACCCATGACAGGAACTGGTAATGGACAGCAGGTTTACCCTGCACCTACATTGATAGCATGCTAGCAGCATTCCCTGGTATGAGTGGCATCTGTCCATACACGGCATGTTTTCAGGCATGGTATGTCCTTTGTGGGTCACATGTGATGGCACCACAGGTGTTGCAGGTGTCCAGTGGGGAACATGGGTAAAGTGCATTGTTTGCATGTACATGCCTATTGGACAGAGTGCCATGCCCTCTGTAGCCCACTGCAATCACTCCATAGTTACTATTAGTGGCCAATATGCAGTGTACTACCCACATATTGGCTGTTGCCTAGGCATGTGTGTGTCTTTGTGTGTGTGTGTGTGTGTGTGTGTGTGTGTGTGTGTGTGTGTGTGTGTGTGTGTGTGTGTGTGTGTGAGACATGGGTTGAGAGTGTGCTCTGGGTAATACTGGGGTTGCTAACTGTGATTGCCTGGCCTTGATGTCACATGTATGGGAATGGATTTGCACCCCAGCCTCTTGGCTATTTCACATCTATTATCCCTGTATGGTGGACATTAGGGCCACCATATAAGAAATTTGCAAAACCCACTCCACATTGGGCCCAGGTGGCACACATTCACACCCACCTCAACACAGGATACGACATACATACACACCTGTCATGTCTGGGAATAGAACCCCTACCTAACTAGTTTATTACATTATAGCACTAAGCAGTTATAGTATGCGACATGGAGATTACTGGAATACCCCTTCCCCAAAGGTGTATACCACATTGGATGACATCAGCAAGTTTGTCAAAGTGGGACATTCGGATTGTAGTGAGTGTGGCTAGGCTAAAATGCATTTCTCCCTACACAGACAGTGACACACCCAAAAAAGATCCACAACCAACATGTGTGGGTATAGAACTCCTAACAGAGGTTTACATCACACTATAGCATGGAGCTGTTATAGGACACACCACAGAGATGACTGGAGAACTTCTTCCCCAAAGGTGTATTTCACAATGAATGACATCAGCTGCATTGCCAAAGTAGGGCATTTGAAATGTACTGAGTGTGACTAGCCTAAAATGCATTGCTTCCTACACAGACACACAAAACATGCAGAACTGCCATTGGTGGGAACAGACCCCTACCAGAGTTCTATATCACACTATAGCAGTACGCAGTTATGGGACACACTACAGAGATTACTGGGCTACAGCCTTCACAGAGGTGTACTTTTAGGTGGATGACATCAGCAACCTTGCCAAAGTTGAGCATTTGAATTGTAGGGAGTGTGACTACCCTCAAAAGCAATGCTCTTTCCACAGACAGGCACACACACACATTTGCCAACTCTGGGATTAGAACACCTACCTAACTAATTTATCTCACTACAGCAGTACGCAGTTACAGGACACACTACAGAGATTACTAGGCTACAGCCTTCACAGACGTGTATTTCTAGGTGGATGACATCAGCAGCCTTGCCAAAGTTGAGTGTTTGAATTGTAGGGATTGTGATTACCCTAAAAAGCATAGCTCTCTACACAGACAGACACACTTGTGAGATCTCGGATTAGAACACCTACCTAACTAATTTATCACACTACAGCAGTACGAAGGTACAAGATGCGCTATGGAGATTATTGTACTACAGCCTTCACAGAGGTGTATTTCTAGGTGGATGACATCAGCAGCCTTGCCAAAGTTGAGCATTTGAATTGTGGGGAGTGTGACTACCCTAAAAAGCATTGCTCTGTACACAGACAGAGTCATACAGACACACACACACTAGCATTGCTCACTACACAGACAAAGTCATACAGACACATACACACACACACACACACACACACACACACACACACACACACACTTGTCAGGTGTGGTATTAGAACACCTACCTAATTTATCACACTACAGCAGTATGCAGTTACAGGATGCGCTGTGGAGATTACTGGACTGCAATCTTCACAGAGGTGTATTTCAAGGTGGATGACATCAGCAGCCTTACCAAAGTTGAGCATTTGAATTGTGGGGAGTGTGACTACCCTCCCTATAAACATTGCGCTCTACAAAGACAGACACACTTACCAGGTCTGAGATTAGAACACCTACCTCACTAATTTATCACATTACAACAGTACGCAGTTACAGGACATGCTACAGGGATTACTGCGCTACAATTTTCACAAAGATGTATTTCTAGATGGATGACATCAGCAGCCTTGCCAAAGTTGAGCCTTTGAATTGTGGGGTGTATGACTACCCTAAAAGTATTGCTTTCTACACAGACGTACACACACACACTTTCCAGGTCTGGGATTAAAACACCTATCTAACTAATTTATTACACTCCTGCAGTACGCCATTACAGGACTCGTTACAGAGATTACGGGGGGTACAACCTTCACAGAGGTGTATTTCTAGGTGGATGACATCAGCAGCCTTACCAAAGTAGTGCATTTTAATTGTAGGGAGTGTGACTACCCTAAAAAGTATTGCTCTCTACATAGAGACAGACAGATACACACACTTGCCAAGTCTGGGATTAGAACTCCTACCTAACTAGCTTTTCACACTACAGCAGTACGCAGTTACAGTACGCGCCATGCACCACAGAGATTACTGGGCTACAACTCTTCCACAGGTGTATTTCACAGTCGATGACCTCAGCAGGCTTGTCATAGTAGGGCTATGGGGAGGGCAGTGTGTGTGCATGGGCCATAACCCATTCATCTAGAGGTTGAAACACCACATGTGGGCAAACACAGGGTCATATTTCATGAGGTACATGTATACAGATGCTAGATAACACCTTCCTTGTACAGTCATGTTGCACAGCTAGCACATGCACCACATAGTCTGTACTGCTGACATACTGGTAGCTATTATCTACAGTGAGTGACATCTGAACCTCATGTGGTTGTGGCCCTTTGGCTGTGTGCTGGGTGGGACAGGCCTGGATGGCTCCTTGTCACAGTCACCCTCTTCCACACATCTATGTACGTCTACCTTTGGCTTATTATAGTGTGTTGTCCTTAGATGTATGTCTGTATTCCTGTCCACTGTGTGTGCAAAGCATATGTGGTGCATACTGAGGAGTGTCTGCTCTAACATCTGCAACTGCCAGTTATGTCTGGTCCACTGGTGTTTGCAGACAGTGCCTAAATGTGTTTAAGTGTGTGAGCATGCCCAATATGACCTTTCAGTGTATTGACTGACATTGTCTTCATTTCTCTAAGTGTGTGAGCATGCCCAGTATGCCCGTCTGTACTGAATGTGTGGATCAAGTCCAGGTAGTCTGTATTGCAGTGCTGACCTATGTGTTGTTCATCTACAGGTAGCATACCATTTCTGCAGGGTGTCCGTCGATCACATGGCATTGACTGTTACTACATTTCTTCATGGGATGGGGAGGGCACACATGCCTATTTCTATATTTCCCCACAGGATTGGGGGGGAATCACACCTGACAGTTACTATATTTCTACATAGGATGGGGTGGGGCACACCTGACTATTTCTACATTTCTACACAGGCTTTTGGGAGCACACCTGACTGTTACTACATGTCTACGTAGGATAGGGTGGGGCACACCTGACTATTTCTACATGTCTACACAGGATTGGGGGGGCACACCTTCCTGTTACTACATGTCTACGTAGGATGAAGGGGCACACCTGACACTTGTACACATTTGCTATGACGTTACTGGCATGTCATGTACTCCATTTAATTCTGTAGTCTTACCTATCATGCTGCCTAGAGGCATACCAGTGTACTACAGATCTTAGCTTTTATTTACCTACATATTAGTTTTAGACTTCCTACCCTTCAGAACTGACATCCCACTGCCTAACTTGCTGTCGTCTGTCTGTGTAGGCCTGGGGGGAGAGGTTACCCATAGGCATCATTCAGAGGCCATAGCATAGCCTTTGTTTGTGTTTGTCTACACCTGTCCTGCTGGCTGTGACTGTTGTTGGGTATGTGATGCCCCCTGACTGGCATGTGTGAGTCACTTACCTTGTGGGTGTCCCAGTATTGAGGGTGGTGATGCAGGGTTGCTTATGTCGGATGCACATAGTACACTCCCTACACATGGTTAAGCACAGGCAGTGTAATGTTTGGCATCACTGTATGTGAGAGCAAGAGAGAGTTGTCATTCCCTGGGTCCCTCCTGTGTCAATGTATGTGCTATGTGTCACCTCTTTGCCAAGGCCAGGGCATACTGGGCATGCCTCTTTCTGCCTACTGGTGCAGGCTCAGGTTGTTCATCCTCTGAGTCACTCTGTGCCTTTGCAGGCCTTGGCAATGGAGGGGGCTGTGTGGCCCTGCCCCATGCTCTTCCTGCTGCAGCTGTTTCCACAGGATCATATTGTGTAGCATGGCACATAGAAGGACAATTTAGGTTCATAGGTTGGTACTAGGCAATCGGCCCTAGGGCCTACACAAGCCTAGCCATAACAATTCCCTGGATATTTCTTCCCACAATATTTAATTCCCTGGACCCCTGTCAAGCAGGGTGACTGATGTGATCCCCAGGGCGAATTTCCTATCTCCCATCCAATCGTCAAGGTTCCTTTTGAAGAGGACCAATGAGGCACTCTGCTTGACATGTATGGGCAGTCTTTTCCAGAGTATGGGGAGTCTCTGGGTCAGGAACCCATCCCTCCAGCATGTTTTGTTCATTGTGATGGCAAGGTTTAGATCCCTGGAGCGTGTGGCTCTGAGAGATTGGGATTTCTTTAAGTGGAGCATGTCAAACAGCTCAGGGTTTGACATGTCCTTGTATGTTAAGCAGAGATCACCTCTGAGTAGACGATATGCCACAGAGTATAGCTGGAGTTATTGTAGATGGTCAGCATATGGTATCTGCTTTAGGCTTATGATTCTTTTAGTGAGGTATTTCTGCGGCCTTTCCAGCTGTTGCAAATGACTTGTGCGGTACATACCAAATGGTGCATTGTACTCTATAATGGGTCTAATGAGGGCTGAGTACAGTGGAAGAATGACCTCCTTTTATTCTGGATGAAAATCCCTTAGTGATGAGGTGTGCCACATAGAAGGATTTCCTGACTGTTGTGGCAATGTGGTTATCAAAGGTGAGACCACTGTCTACCTGTGTCCCTAAGTCTTTCATCACACTTTTGGTGTTTAGTGTACTGCCACCTATGTGGTAATTCATGAGTGCATGGTTTTTCCAAAGGGGATACCTATGCATTTCTTGGCACTAAATGTAAGCCCATGGCTCTGGCACCAAGCATCTATTTTTGTAAGACCCTTTTGTAGAATATCCATATCATTTGGAGATTCAATAATGTCTCTCAGCTTGCAGTCATCTGCAAATTTTGTTAGCCAGAGTCCCTTAGTGTTGGCCTGTACTTCAGAGAAGTAGATGCCAAACAAGAGGGGTTCCAGGACTGAACCCTGATGTACTCAATTGTCACTTGTCTGGAGCTGGATTGGGGTACATGTAGCTGGTGAGTACCACAAGGATCCACCGGATGTGTCCAGGCACTGGAAAAGTGACTTTAGCATCCCAAACACATGCTCTACTATACTTCTGGTCTGTGCGTGTGCCTCATTATGGAGTTCTTGTTCGGGTGTGTGTGCATTTCTGATGGGTGTCATCAGCCACAGCTCCAGTGCATATCCGGCATCCCCCACTAGGTGACCGTCAGGGATGTCCCCATTAGCAAATCTCTGGTACAGCAGTGTCAGATGCCAGATATGGGAATCGTGACAGCTTCCAGGGCAGCCAGCACACACATTCATTATTATGTCCTGGGCATTGCACATGACCTGGCAGTTGATGGAGGGGAATCCTTTGTGATTGATGTAGACCCTACCTCGCTCTCCGGGTGGTGCTTTGATGCAAATGTGCATGTAGTCTATACCACCCACTACCTCGGGGTATTGTACTATTTGGTGGAACAGATGCATATTGCTGGCCAACGTCTCACAGGTGTTGGGGAAATATATGGGCTCACCCATAAGTGCTGACATGGCATCTGGGAACTGGTGGTGTACCCTGGATGCTGATGCCTGTGAGATCCCCATCATATCCCCAATTGGCCTTTGGATGGTACCTGTAGCTAGTATTCATAGGCCTACACATACCTTGGTATCCACTGGGATGGGTTCCCCTCTGGTTTAACTTTTGTTTTCTGCCTTTAAAACCTGGTGCATGGAACTCACACCCGCTTAGGCATTGTAAAGAATGCTAGGCAGGTTTAGACACACCCCCTAGCTTAGCTGTGCTAAGCTAGGAGCAAACCTGAGCCACAGGGCTCCAATCCGCTTACAGTGTACCTGACATACACCTCCAACATATCACCTAACTCCTAGGCTTGCACCAAACTATTCTTACTCTTACACTGTTGGGACCTGACTCACATGCTGGGGAAGACTGGGATTCACTATCCTTCCCCTCATTTGCATGGGATTGCCTGCTAATGCATAGTTACATGTCTCACACTGAGCCTCCTCCCTTAGCAACCACTACTCACTGGCCATGTTGTCTTTTGCTTGTCATTGACTTGCATGGCAGAATTCTGATTTTAGTTAGAATGCATAATTTAGGTTAATTTTGTTATTTTCCCCCCAATCTTGTTTGCGTGCCCCTGCCCTATGCTTAAACAGCCAAGATCGGCTAAAAAAAATAAAAGTTGATTTAGTTATTTATTTTACTGTTTGCAATGTCAATGGCCTTATACTTGTCCATTGGCATGCTTACCACATGATATGCAGCCTTTATTTAGAGCTGTCATAGCTCAGTTTTGGATTTTGCAGAAATGCACTCAGTTACTAACCGCGTACATTTCTGCAGATAGCACTAGTCCTGCATGGATGGTTGCAAAATCACCTCATTTGCATAGATTTCTCCTGCAAATGGGGTGATTTGCATACAAGGGCTTAGCCCATGCAGGATGAGTGTAGGAGCATTAGTGCATGCCCCTGCAGGCTGTTCCTGGATCGCACTGCAGACATATTGCCTGCTGGAGCTCCTGCACTGATCTTGCATGCCGTGCAAGCTATAGAGAATCTATGAGTTAGTTTTAGTTGTGGGTAAAATAGTGGGGGGAAATACTTGAAAATATAAAGTATATGCATGACATGCACATATTTGTAAATAGTGTTAATATGTAAATATGTAAATAATCTGTAATGTATATATGTATTCACAAAAAAAAAAAAATACTCATCATTATTGTGAGTGGGAACCTCATTCCAGACATAGAGCTGGCCCAGAGAAACAGGACGGTAGATGGAAAGAGAAGGAGATGATGGAGTACTGAAAGACATGAAGATGAAAGCAGATATCAAGACTGGAGAATGTGTGCAGGATTCTGAGGAAATGTTTCTAAGAAATATATTTGATGGAGATGAATCAGCAAATAATGCATGTATAATTACAACCCCCCAGTTGGGAGGGTTGTGGGATGATTTACTTAAAGAAATCATGGTGCACAGTGAGACAGAAAATGAAGGAGATATTTACTGGGGCAAATTTATGGAGAAAATACAAAAGGAAAATGCAGAGACAATCCTTGAAAAATATTGGTGAGATAGAAAAGAAAACATATGCAGAGAAAGTAAATGAAGGAAAAAGTGGAGCAACAGAAAAGAAGGCAGAAGAAAATAAAAAAAACAGAAGTATGTGATAAGGATTCAAAGAAATGAAGACAAAAAAATGGACAAGCATGAAGTGTGGGATAAATTAATAATTCCTTTGTGTGTAGAAGCACATGAGGTAAGAGCATTTATTCTTATTAACAACGAGACTTTTGTGACATTATATTTGAGACTGCGTTTTCAATTGAAAAATTTCTTGGAGAATAGGAAAAGAAAGAAAGACTGTAACCTATGTAGTCTTTATGTGATAAAAGCATTTAACAGGGAAAGAAAAAGAAGATACATGTACAAATTTGAACAGAGGTAGAAAGATAAACTTTGAAAGGACATGTAAAGAAGTACCAGGCATTTCAAAAGTTTATGACAAAAGGGGTTTAACGACTGGTGCTGGGATTGTGATATTATCTTAAAAATAGAAAGAGAAAATATTACAGATATACCAAGCATGATAAATGTGGAAGGGAATAAGAGTGTTGTAAAATACTGGGGACAACCCAAAACATGTTTTTGTGTAAAAGAAGGACATTTGCTAAGAAACTGTGACAAAAGAAAATGTTGTATTAGTGGGGAAATGGGATGAGATGCAAAAAATGTGAATTGAAATGCTATAAATATAACAAAATTGGACATTTATGGATGTATTGCAAAAATGAAACCAGTACTACTGTATGGTACAGAAACCATGATAGTAAAAGCAGAGCAGAGCAGATGAAGAAGCTAGAGGTGATGGAAATGAAGTGCCTGAGAAGGGTGGTAAGATGCACACTGTGGGGCAGATGAAGAAATGAGGACATCAGAGAAGAAGCCAAAGTAGCTCCAATTGCAGAAATGATCTAAGAAAACAGATTACGGTGGTTCAGCCACAAGTGCAGAAATCAGAAGACAATCTGGTGAAGAAGATTTGGGGCAGACAGGAAGAAGGTAAGAGGTAATGAGGGCATCCAGCAAAGAGGTGGCTGGAGTGTGTGAAAGAAGATCTGTGGCAGTCAGGCATGAGTGTTGAAGAAGGCAGGAATGTGACACTGAATCAAAAGAGATGGTGACAGTTAACATAATACCCTAATCCCATGTAGAAAATGGGAAAAGGGGGGCTGAAGATGATGATGATGATGATGATGATGATGATGATGAAAAAGAAAAATCAAGAGAAAAAAGAACAAAGACAAGAAATTTTACAAGTAGCAGAAACAGATTTTACAAGTAGTAGAAACAGAAGAAAAATTAGATGAGAAAAATAAGTAAAGATGATATAGAAGAAGGTTCTGAAATAAGTGACAGAGAAAACATAAACTGGGAGGTAGCAGTAAAAGGAAAAATAATTTATATTGGTACTAGGACCAAAGAGAGAAAAAAAATTTAAAGAGATGAGTACAAAATAAAAAAAAAGAAATGGATAAAAAATAATTTATACAGCTAAAGATGGATGTTTGTTATAATGCTTAAGGTGTTTGACTCACAAACACAAGGTACAGTGTTTGATTCTCAACTTTGGGAAGGAAATTGGTTAGTCCTACAGTTGATTGTTAAGAAAGCTAGTCTAGTAATTAGCTATGAACTTATAAAACCACGAATCTAAGGAAAACTAAAAATGATTGAGTGCTTTCTGTAAATGTGAATAGCATTACAAATGTAGTAAGAAGAATAAGAATTTTGCAGTGGTGTAAAACATGTGATGTGGATGTAATTATATTAGAAGGCACACTATTTTTAACAACTAAAGCAAAATTACAAACGGAGAAACTATAGGAAGGAAAGGTAATATGAAATTTGGGAAATGAAAGATGTTCTGGAATAGACATTTTCTGTAGAAATACAATGAATGAAATCTCTGGTTATTTAACCTGGTATGTGTTGCTTCATTAAATTTGTGCAAAATGTTAAAGTGGCTAAATGAAAAAAGATAAGATATTAGTAATAAAACTATATAAATATAGGTATGATAAATTTGGGGTATGGTAAAACGAGTAAAAGAAAAATAGTATACAAATGAAAAAAAAAATAAAATGTTACCCAATTAAAAATATTTTTGTGGAAAATAAAAATTGATGATATAGAAAAAGAAAAAAAAATATGGTATAAGGAAATAATGATAAAACATTATTTTGTAAATTGCTGGAAAATCTAACAGATGAAAAAAGCTATAAAAATAAGAAGCAAATTGTATAATAAGAAAGTAGAATGTCAAGATTTTTTGTGGAGACTAGTAATAGATAAATTACCAGTAAAAGGAAATATGCCATATAAAAAGAAAAGTAATAGAATGTGTTTATGTTGTTAAGAAAAATAAACTACTGAACATTGCATTTTTGAAATGTAAGAGTAAAACTGTTATGAGGAAAATTATGTAAAGAAAATTTAAAAGAAGTACATAAAATAAACATGGATATGATTAAAATGGATATTATAGGAACGGAATTAAGGAATATACTAAAAGAATTGGTAAAAATTTAGATTATGTCATATGGGTTATATGGAATGAAAGAATAATGTTTACTGATAATGGGTTTAAGCAACAATATTAAGAAAAATCAAATGGTGGTTATGGAACAAAGAGTGGGGGGGGTCTAATAGGGATGGAAATTTAGTATGGTTGTAAGGAAAATTATGAATATGTGTAATTGTATTTCTATATCTATATTTCTACAGTTGTAAATATTTGTAACTATGTAAATATGTTGTAAATAAGAGTTTTTTGTATATAAATTAAGGACCCCTACTCCTTTTGATTGTTGTTGTAAGATCTTTAATGTCTATCTGAACTACCACCAACTCAAGCAGATGGGATCTCAGTTTAACATCCCATCTGAAAGATAACACACTCAGGATTGCAGTACTCCACTAATGCTGCACTACAGTGTCAGCAATCCAATCACCTGGAGTGGGAATAGATCCCATTGACTTCTGGTCTTGCAGTAGCAAAGGAGAGTGTGATACCTGTTGTACACTGATGCAGTAAAAAATAAATGTCCAAGCTTTTCCATCCATACTCTTGGTTGAAAAAAGGTGTAAGGTGCTTGACATGTGGCATACTGGCTGCTTTCTTGGTTATATTCTAGATCATGCTAGGATATGAAAAGCTTAACTAATACTATTGCTACCATACAGAGCAAATTGATACGTTATCTAATGTAACTAGATAAGCTGCCTGATAGATGGATACATGCATGTAGATTCTGGTTGATTTCTAGGTAAACATGCTTGGAAAATACACAAAGATGCTCATTTATGCTGGTACTTTTGGATATGAAAAATGTCTTTCACTTGATGGGATAAATTGTTTTTCAACCAAACTTCATAACATTTGACTGGATAATGATTATGTTGCTAAATTTTGGATGCTCATTTTTAGCAAGAGATAGTTCAGTCTGTACTTATTAGTAATATAAACTCTTTGGCCACAAAGCTAGGTATCGTAACTATTTCAAATGCCAAAACCCACTTTAGCAAGTCCTAAAATGATGGGACTGAATGGCCAAAAAAAAAAAAAAAAAACGATATATATATATATATATATATATATATATATATTTACCTCAATCTATCGAAATGCCATAACTTTCCCTGGGAAGATCTTCATAGCCTCAGTGCTTCGACAAAGTGGGATTTGATATTTTTCAGCATTGACAAAATGGGATTCAGTATTATGGCACTTCAACAAAATAAGGAAGACCCATATAGATATACACATGCACACACAAACACACACACATATATATATATATATATATATATATATATATATATATATATATATATATATATATATATGTATGTATGGGTCTACTTTAGAACAACAAAATGCCACTTACCCAAAACCCATATCATGGAGATGAAAACACTGACAGCATCAACACAACAGCATCCCGGAACACCAACTAACCACTCCAGGTAAGTCACCGCTTAGCCATCTGATGCAAACATGTAAACGAAAGAAAACCAAATCCACCCATGTGGGGGGCTGCAGCCCCCACACCCCACCTAACTAAATATACCAACTCTGAGATCACACTGCCGTGTGGGTAAGGAGTAAAGTTCAACAGGATGGCCAAGCGGTTACTTACCCAGAGTGGTCAGTCAGTGTTCGGGACATTTCTTAGATAATTCAGATTTCTCAAAGGTATGGAGACCTTGAAGTTAGTATATATAAGTTCAGGGGGTGTAGGGGTTTGCCCACCCATATCAGGGGGTGCAGGGTTGGTCTACCCCCTTACAAAAAAAGTCTAAAGATCTATGCCCAATATTCACTCCTCATGCATTTTTGTTCTTTTTTTCAGCATGTTGGCACTCAACATTACAAATGCCAAACTTTCAAAAGGGAGCATTTTTATATGCCACCAGATGGAAGGCAAACTTGCCTATTTTTTGTGGTATGGCCTGCACTTATGTTTTTGGGCTTTTACATACTAAGACTCTTTCAGTATACTCACAGTGTTTTTTTTAAGTAATTTCAGTCTACTTAGGCTACCAGTTTAGGAAATACAAATGCCAATTAAGCCAACACCAAGGTAGCAGTACTAAACTCTAGGAGCTTAAATAAAAAAAATATTATCCTTAGATGCCTTCCTCACTCTGGATAATGTGGATACATGTATTGTCACCAAAATATGGTTCTAGAATAGGGCCAACACTTTCCCCTTATCTAATGTCTTAGTCCACTACTCATTTAGGCCCAAAATGTAGGGAGGAGTAAAATATTTCTAGTATGTTTGTCTTTATCTGAACCATTGTTCATCTTTACATGAAATGACCTGGTGATCTTGAACTCCTTCATATCCAAATATCAGTAAACAAGACCTCATACCATATCCTGTCCAACTACTTAACTGTATCCATGTCACCCGCTAATCATGAAATATATTTTAATAATTTAGAGTTCTTCTCCATTAATTCAAATGCCATCTTTTTCTAGCTACCTTTTCATGAATTGTCATATCTACACCTCTGTAATTAAACAAACACAATGCTTTCTTAACTTTTTAAATGAAACTCCCTTAATCAGTTAGTGCCCTCTCCTATTAGGATTTGATCTTGTCTTTGCAAACACAACCCGTGTCTGATCCTCTATTTTTATATAGTTACTGGCCAGATCAGATGACTGCGTAATGTTATTCACCATACAGTCCCAGTACAGGCCAATAACTGACTCGGCCATCTCTATAGACTTCTTCAAGGCCAGTCTCCTTGCACACAATGAGTACTTGAGACCAAGCAACAGTACACACCCCTTGATGAGCCTATAGCAAATGTTGCTTCATAGCCCCAAAATCTTTACTCTCATGTCAACTCTTGCATAAAACCTCATGTTTCTGTTCACCATGAATACAAAGCCAAATTTAAAAACAAACCCTCTGGCAGAACTCAACTATAAATGAGCTCTACAATAAATGGGAAAAGTTTGCAGGCTTAAAGAACAGAGGAAAAGCTCAATGTGTTTAAATCTGCCATAAAAGGTTAAAAAAAAAAGAACTCAAAAGCAAGATCAAATCCTGCCAAGCTCCCAATAAACTAAAATCAATTACATTAGCAAAGGCTAACTAGTAGACATTATTTAATTATGTAAAGAACCTCAGAAATAATATGTGATGTTGCACCAAGCTTAATGGCCCTCAAATGCTGAGAATATAGATAACATTCTTGCAGATAATTAGATCCAGCTTCTTCCCTCTGTCACATCCAAATTTCCAGAAACAAAGTATTGAGTCCATACCAACTCACTCCTAGTAATTGCCTCTAAACTGATACTAAAAGTCCACTCCAAGACTAAAATTATACCAGCTCTGTGAGTCCAGATACCCTACCAGGCTGTTTCTTATCAGTATGAAATAATCCCTAAAAGGCCTCCTCCTTAGAATATTCATCTACAGCCTACTTAATAGACAAATACCAGAAGCCTGAGAAACAGTTGTAGTAGTTCCTGTATGCAATAAAGGCCCAACCACAGACTCTGGCAATTATAGACCTATCAGACTCACCAACATTATTTCAGTCTTAGGGAATACGTCATTATGGACCTAATAAAAATGGATATAGAAAATGTATAATCCGTAACTAATGAACTTAGTTAATTTCTTTAAGAGCTCTACTGAAGTACAGGATAAGGGTAACTCTGTGTACACAGATTACTTGGATGTAGATGAGACTTTTAACACTGCTTAACACTTTCAATAAACTAGTAAAGCTCAAATAAATCCCTGCCTTACTTGCTGGATTGCTAGATGGTTCACTGATAGACAACACACTTTAAAACTTAATGGCACACTATCCTCTAAGAGATTTTTCACCAGTGGTGAACCTCAAGTTTCTGTTTTGAGACTACTTCCATTTGAAATCTATCTCCCCGATGTCAAATCTGATATTAAAAGCCTCTGGCTCACCAGGTTCATGGATTACTGCAAGCTGATAACTATCATCAAGTCCCTTAAAGGCACTTAGGTAATCTAAAAGAGTCTAGCTTGGACAAACTAATGGTGTCAGAATCATGTCCTAAAACTGAATGTCAAAAAATGTGGCATCCCACAGATTAGAAGAAAGGTACTTAACACTACACTTAAAATAGACACTCCCCGGGATTCATGAAGCTCGGCGCAAGGCCGGCGTTAGGCTTGTGCCGACCGTGTGGCGTGAAGATGGTGCAGTAGCGTCAAATGCATATTAATGAAGGCGTGCTGCCGCCACAGCCACGTGCATAGGAAAGGAGCACGAGTGCATAGGGGGGGTCGAAGTGCCGCACGGAGGCGTGATAATGTCAGCTGTCAACGTGCAACCTAAAATGCTTGCATATAACAATTTGCAAGCAATAGTAATCACATCTGTCAGTGTCCGTGGATACTGAAACGTATGCAAAGCATGCAAGACAGTTCCTGCAAACACAAAATGAAGAAGCAAACACAAATGCATGGTAGAGAATAACGGGTCCTTATCCCTTGAACAAATGACATTGAAAACTGTGTGCCCATAGCCAAACGCAGTGTAGATAGTTATACCAAGTGGAAGTGAAACGCATCATATGTTAGCGCGCCGCCAATAGGTACGTCCAGCCCAATGGTCAGGGTCACCAGTTGACCCATATTGTGAGGGAGAGTCACAGCTGGGCAGATGTGTCCATAGCAAAAAACACGATACATGTAAATATCTAGCGACTGTATGACAGAATTATATCCCACAACGCATGTAATAGTCACATACAATAGGTCTGTCTGTATTTAACATACCATATGTGACAGGAAATAGAATAAGCATGTAAATGAAACAGAAGGAGCATATAAACTGCTACAACAATAAGGCAACATGTAGGCTGAAAGGAACAGTATTATCCGTAGCGTTGACTGTGGGTACGTGTTGTCCAGTACAATCGCATATGTGTCCGGAATATATCCCATCCTGGACATAGGAAAAGGTGGCATCCTACCAATGATTAGAACAGTCGGCCAAAATCCGCACATCTGTGGTCCAAGCCGTACTTGTCAGGATGTGTCACAGTTGAATGGGTATTACCCGGGTATACCAACCATGTCATGAAAGTTAAGTATGGGCGTATACCTATGTGCATGAGGTATAGCATGTGGAAGATGAAGCATGGCAGGGTAGTCCACACAACCATACAGGTACCTGACATATGTAGGGTATGCAATGTGTTAACTTGACCGTGTCATGGGCCATCAACCAAAGCATTGATGGATGGAGTGTCAGGAATATGTGTGTGGGGGGGATGGGTAATGGTATAATCCTCAAAGGCGAGACTGTGTTGTATGCAGAATAGGTGAACTGGAGGTGTATGAGGGAGCAGTGGGTGAAGCAGAAAGAAACACAAACAACATGTATACACATCTGCAATACAACCAGACAGGCCATACTGTAGAACAAAATCCCACAAACATATGAATATTAAAATGTGCGATACAAATGTTCAGAAATGTCACTGGCACATATCCGCAGATTGGTCCTGATGGAACTGGCCATATCAAATGCAACACACCTGGATGCATAATGGACTACCCAGCATACCCTCCACAGTGCACAACCCGCCCCTATACCTGAACGTCCACCAAATCCAGCCATACTTGGCCTACTAGTTTGGTGCAGCCACATCTACACATAGTGACCACTACACATATGTAGTAGGTAGTGTCACCCTAGGCAGTTTCAGGATTGCAAACTATGTATCCCTTGCATGTAAAACCCCCAGAACATTTTCGTAATGCCAGAAGAATGGTCGGTATCAGTCTTGTTAAATTTTTGGATATCCCTCATGGGATAAGTAACCTGTGTAAACATTAGAATGGTTATCAAGACACGATGTCCAGTCCTGTAGACATCTGGACACAAGTTGGAATGTGCAGTAGTGGTGCACGAGACTGTCCAGCCCTAGATGGTGATGCAGAACCTACTACCCAGGATCAAACACCTGCCTGTGACGCACATGTCCTGACACGAATAAGCAAGAGAATATATTGCACATATTCGCATAGTGGCACATGGAAAAAGGGTGATGAAGGCACTGACGTAAACAAGATACCCCCTGATCCACTGTGTGAGGGACAATTACTGTGTGGGTAGGTGTGACCTGACCAACAATGATACAATGCCAAATTTCCTGTGATTGTAGGAAATAACTATGTACCATACTGCATGTAACAGTTGCCTAAAGTGGTCATGTCAGGATAGAATAAATGTAATTCGTACAAGGCTAACAACTAAAGTGCTAAAGGTATAGGCTCACAGCTAGGAAACTAATGAATGTTCTAAACCTGCACTGACCGTGGGTATGTGTTGGCCTAAACAATCTGATGTCCCCAGGGTTACCACCTGTCCCACTTTGCGAGGGACAGTCCCTCTTTGGGCAGTTGTGTCCTGACAAAAAATATTAAAAATGGCAAATGTCCTGAGATTGTAGGACATAATTATGTCCCATATGTTATGTAATAGTTGCATAAAATAATTATTTCTGTATCTAAAATACCTAATTGTTACAAGAAACAGAATAAGCAACTAAACTGCTACAAGAACAAACTTTTATTTAGGCAAAAAAGTAAATTTCTATCTTTTGTACTGACCATGGGTATGTGTCGGCCTGTAAAATCTGATGTGTGTTCCGAAAATGTCCCACTTTGGCCATTTGAAAAGGTGGCAACCCTAGTCCCCAGAATATATCCCAACCTGTACATATGACAATGTCAACCCTACCAGTGGTCAGAGCATTCGCACAATAACTGGCCAGCCTCTTAACCACTCACAAAGCCAGTGATCTTTGGAGGAAAGGTGTTGAATGAGAATGACTACTTACAACAATGAAGAGTAATAGACGCATTTAAATGCAGAAAATTAGTAGTATTACGAATCTGTCAAAATGTTCCAAGTTAATAGTACTAATATGGTAGAAGTGTCCATGATTGTCCCTGAGTTGTCATAGCCTTGTCCCTGTCACTGTAGAAATGAGTCCTTGAGTAAAGAAGAGGTCCGTACACATAAGTACACCAACCAACTGTCACATCTGTTGACAGGACTATTGCATACCTGTAGTGAATTTATATCAGATGTCCAGAATAATATTCATTGTATCTATAAATGAATGAAATAGTCAAATGGGAAGGGAAACACGTGGAACACCCTCCCCCACCCTGCATTATGTAGTGGAACCAGTCCCCACCCTAAATTATGTAGCGCCGACCTAATAATGTGGTCAGAGGTGCCCAAACACCTGCGTCTGTAAACACAGGTAGAATGTTAAAATCTGGACTAACTCTGTCCATATTCTACGTCTGATATTTGAACAGCACCAGGGCAGTTCTAGTCACCAGTTACCAGCACATGAACATCCTGACAATCAAACGTTCTGAATATCCTTGTAGTGAGTAGACATGCAGCATGTGTCCAGAGCAGTAGGAAACAGGGAATGTTGCAGTTTTCCCAGCAGGAGAGTGAGGCATATGTCAGAACCATGGGTATACATATAAATGAGCCAGAACAACAATAGTGTAGTGGTTAGAGCATCCGTAATTGTGTAATGAATGCCTCTGTGCTGTAAAGCCAACATTTATACATGTAAAGGTGACTGCGTTCACATGGGGCCATTAACCGATTCCATCAATCAAAGTGGTACTTTCATAAGGAATAAGGCACATGTAATCCCAAAGAAGTGCCAGTAAACATATGTAACTCAGAATAAGTAGATGATATATATATATATATATAGATAGATAGATGTGTGTATAGATAAATATCCACAGACATAACAGAAATAATGCAATTATATATCTATATATACATATATATATATATATATATATATATATATATATATATATATATGTAAGGAATGCTGACAAACATAAGGGTTGTGAAGGGAATCTAGAGCATGTAATGAATTACAAAGTGCTCTCAGCGATGTCAGATAAAGCTGCACAAGTGTGAGTAGAGCACCTATTCACACCAGAAACATTGTAAACGTAATCCATAATACTAGGAAATATGAATGGATGGTGAGCCTGTGAATACATGAGGTGGTACAAAATGTGTGTAGGACCCCAACGCTCTGGAGAGGGCAATGTGTAAAGGTGTGTCATGGTTGCGATAACAGGTGTATAATGGCTGGTATGCATGGAAACACAACACGGGTGTGCTGGAGAAACTATGGATATGTGATTATGGACACAGGAATGCTAGGGTATGTTGCACCGGTTGCAATGGAGTGGCCGTGGAGGTCAGCTAGTATGTAGGTGTGATTCCCAGATAGAGCGTCGTCTGTGTGGCGACATGCGTGAATGGGCGTATCGTTGTCAGACGTTGTGCGTCAGGGCTGGCAGCCCGGCACGTAAAACCTAAACGCCACCCATGAGCGGAATGGAGTTCTGCTGTGACAACCCCAAACCGTGAAAAGCAGAAAGACACAACTACATACAGACATCAATATGTTGATGTACAATCTCAGTAACACAAACACTCATTCTATTAACATTAATAATATGAATATGCACAGAAACAAACACAGTAGCAGGAATAACAGGCTGCGCATACGAGTAATAGATCGAATGACACTATCACATCACACTTATCAGCTGCACCCCAGACATGAAAAATGTGCGACATCTGTCCGCTGTATAACGTGCAGTATACTGATCACAAGTTCACCAGAGTGAAGTGTCGGTGTCATAATGACTAAGGCAATAGTATGCTGTTGAAGCAGAGATAAAACCCAATACGCATGTGTAAGTGTCTATGTCCGGGAAATGTATAGGTTAAGGGACACACAGATGTATTTATAGATAAAAACATATATATACACATATATATATATATATATATATATATATATATATATATATATATATATATATATATATATATATATATATATATATATATATATATATATACACACATATATTTTTACAGATATATATATATATACATATATATATATATATATATATATATATATATATATATATATATATATATATACATATATATATATATATATATATATATATATATATATATATATATATATATATATATATACACACACACACACACACACACACAAAGATATACTACAGATATATATATAGATAGATATATATACACAACAAACAGGTATTGATATATACATATACACACAAAACAAATATGTCATTGTAGATATACACATGTACATAACTAGGTTACTTTACAGCAATTAGGGGTAACATATATACAGCCCAGGCATATGTGACTGGGAGGTCCAATAAATAAACGTTGTACCCCCCACACTGCCCAGCTAGGCCGGTCAGACATACAGACAGGCAATAAAGATTACTACACTACTGCTGTCCAAAACACCATCAGGAAAGTAGCAGTGGGAGAGATCTGCAAGATCTACACTTTAAACATGAATAACGGTGTCCCTTGTGGGACCCCAAAAATTCAGTGTATGTGTCAACCTGGTGTCATCGATGCGAGCAGGATGTAGGTGTACATGGAACAGTAAGTTGTGCAAGTATGATAATACATGGGTTGACAAAACGTACGACATGTGTCCCGAGATGGGGAGAGTGGGCAATGTGTAGGGGTGTGCTCATACCCCAGCTGTGCTCACAGTAAGTATATGTCATGATTGCCGTAGAGGGGTGCCAGGTAGGTGGACCATGTGTATGCAATAATGGGCTTAAGTGTGCAGGTGCTGGTTGGCAGAGATGTAGTAGGCCCGCCCAGTGGAAGTCATTAATATTCCTATGTGGGCATAGCAGATGCCTATATGTCCCAAACCTGAAGAGCACATCTACCGGATATACTGTAAACCATCGGGGGAATACATAGAGACCAAATCAGTGCTGTGTACCCATACTAGTTCTCTTTATATGCATAGTCTAAGATGCCAGAATTTTAAGAGATTTTTATTCTTTGTTATTGACAGAATTGTATACTACAATAATAACAAAGGTGGTGATGACAACACCTTACTTGAGGCTAAAGAATGTTTATGGCAGTTATGGCTAAATGCAAGTTCTAGCCCTGGTATTAACGAACATATTTCTATATCAAGTATACTAAAGTACAAGTCTCAATTTATTTGATCTTGTATGTATTAGGTTAACATCTGATAATTTAATGTTTTAAATATTTTGTATAACAATATGAATTTTAACGTTAAGAAATTTTTTAATGAATGATTTTATGCTGGATTGTATAACAATTGTTTATATTTAATAATTATTTAGATTTATACTATTATCTAGATATTTATATATGTATTTTTACTTTTATTTATTGGTATTACATATACATAGTTTTTGACAAGAAGGTTTTATTACATTTACAAATTAACAAGTTTGCACAAGTCCTGGCTGTTTATGTTCATTTTTGCTGATTGTACCTTTAAGAATTTTTAGCTGTGTAGGTAGTAATTTGTTTAATTGTTTAATTGTTCAATTATCTAATTTACATAAGGATTTAAAAGAGGTTCAACACAAGGATTGTCAGTACTCTGAAGATGCCCTGATGTGTGTGGGTGAAAGCGCTTAGTACAATTTTGGTTAAATAAATAAATTAATCGGTGGTCTGCAGTTGTTCCTGGTTCGCCTTTTTTGTTTTACTAGTTCTGGAAGTTTGTTTTTAGTACCTTGTTGGGCTTACCATTACGCTGGTGGACTACTGATTTAATATCATTTATATTTACTTATTTTCACCTGGACTATTGTGTTTTCATAATGGAGCAACTTTTTCTTCAATATATTGAGACTACGCAGCGTCTCATTAAAGCTCTACAGGAGAAAGGGCACAATACTCCTGTGGTTACCAATGGGGCCATTACTGAGTCTCAGGAGCAACTTTTTACATTGCATTCTACACCAGGATCGAGTCCGGTGCAACCGTCAGCTAGTTATGGTTTGGCGTGTTCTATAGGAGGAAGGGCCAACGCAGGAAATGTTCGGTCTGGGAACCCACCTTCGAACAAAGCATCGAACACTAGGGATGGCGTTACTAGAGACACTGAGGCACGAAAAAATTCGTTGATGGATATCAAAGACATTTTAGCTGCTCCAGTTTTCCAGGATGGCTCATGGAGCAAAAACAATGACCTAGGTAGTTTGAACAAACAGTTGTCAGAGTTTGAAAAGACTCTGAGATCTTTTAAAACTTTACAGATGGACAACGCTTTTCTGGAGAGTTCCCTTGAGCTTGGTCAAGTACCTAAGGGACTTCGTGTGTTCAAACTTCCATTTGCATTTGTAGAAGGGACAGAACTATTTGATGAACTGCTGCAACTGTTCGATAGAACAGGTATAGAACTGATTAAATTAATTATTCGTAACAATAATTGTAAACTTGCTGTTTTAAATGAACAATTGGTCATTTTAGATAAGAATATTCGCCAGGACTTGTTATTTGAATTTAATAGATTTCGTCTTGATAATATTATCAAAGATATGGATAGATTTATTAGTAAAGGGCTAGAAACTAAGAATCTTTAATTAATATGGGACACCAATGATTATAAGAATAAAAAAGTGTATGTGCATTTCAAAGAGTTTAAAAGCATGAGGCGGTTATTCAAACAGCCTGTGGCCGATTCAGTTGCTGAGAACAACTTGAATACCATTAACAGCCACTCCAGTTTACAACAGAACTGTACAGTTAATAATGAGAATGGAGAAGGTGTTTTTTTAGAGGAGCCGACACTGAGAAGGTCAGAGCAGCTCCAGGACCGATATGGGGGTCAACAATATCAGTAGAATCGACCATATTACAAGACAACACACAGAACCAATTCTTGGTACCGCTAAATAGTAGTCACAATAGTAATAATATAACATATATGAGTGAGGCACCAGTTTATCAAACTAGTCATTTTATGAGTGATATTTATGACAGTGTCACTTCATGCCACAATTATATGGATAGTGGTGATAGACTGCCATATTCTATGGTATTTACACAGGAGAAGGACACTGATAACACTGACTGGCACTGTTCTGTTATTACAGAAGGAGGGTTTAGTATATACAATTATACTGATACTTGTTTTAATGCTGCCTATGTTAAACTTTTTAAGAAGGGTTTTAGATTTGTCCCTTCATTTAAATTAGATGTTGGTAGAATTTTGATTAATTTAAAACTTTACACTAGAGCACTTAACCTTAAGCTGTTTTTTGTTAACAACAAATGTAACCAGAGAGACAATACTAGTTTTACTCTAAAAGGAGTAGTACTTTTATACCCCCACAGAACCCAATGATTTATTTGTTTGAGAGATTATGTGAAACACAAATCAGAAGAATATTAAAGAATGAAAAAATGACTTCTGATAATTCGACTTCCGCTGAAAAATTTTGTCTTAAGGAATTAACTTCTACCGACAAATATAGGGTAATGAAACCCGATAAAGGGGGTGGGGTTGTTATTATGAGCAAAACAGACTATTTGAACAAAATGACAATAATGTTGAGTGACAATACAACGTATGAAAAAGTGTCAAAACATGAAATGGAATGGGCATATGTTAAGGTGGATTGGTATCTATATGAATTTTTGATGGATGGAGTCATCACCAAAGATGAATATAATTTTTTATTAGTGGAACATCCAATGACGCCATCCATTATTGGTATCCCCAAAATCCATAAGGACATACACAATCCACCCTTTAGGCCCATAGTCTCTGCCAGGGGTTCAAAGACTGAAGCCATTGCTGCTTATATAGATTTGCATTGTAAGGGAACTTTAAAACATCTGCCTCATATATTAAAAGATTCCTGACATTGTCTAGAAAAAGCTAGAGAACATTTTGTTGATATTGAAGACAATATGACAATGGTAACTATTGATGTTGTCAACCTATTCACAGTGATTCCTCATAACTTAGGTCTTGAAATGTTTGAGACAAGTTTGCTGAAATTTCGTGAGTCTAATAAGGCTAAATGCAAATTGTTACGTGAACTGATGGCTATTGTACTTGAAAACAATTTTATGTTTATTAATGGTGAATATTATAAACAAAGTACAGGTGTGGCCATGGGGGCTAGATGCGCCCCCATTTATGCCAATTTGGTGTTAGCCTTATGGGAAACACAAAGTGTTTTTACTTCTAGTTTCTGGCCTAACATTGCCCTTTACTTAAGGTACCTGGACGACATTCTTATTTTTGGAAGGGCAACAGAGAAATGCTTATTGAGTTTGAAAATTTTCTAAAAACGACATCTAGTTTTTTGAATTTCACTTTTAAGATATTTGACAATTGTGAGTATTTAGATATTTTATTCTATAAAAACATGGGCAAGTTAGAATCAAGTATTTTTAGGAAAAAACTCATTCCAATTCTTTTTTACATTTTGATAGTTGCCATCCCTATTACCAGAAAAAGAATTTAGTAAAGGGACAGATGGTCAGATTTTCTAGAATTATTAGTGAAGACATTCATTTTTACAATGAGATTAAAATATTATCAGATATGTTTCTGGATAGAGGTTATCCATTAGAATTAATTGTTAAAGTTAGTGAAGAGATTTATATTAAAAGACATCAAATATACAAACCTATATTAAAGTACGGTTTTGACAACAGTATATCTAGGACTAATAACACTACTAGAAATGACACCTTTATTATACCATTTAATGATATATCACCCAGGATAGTTAATATAGTACATGAGAACTGGATAAGTATTCTCCAGAATAACGGTGACCTTATTGATAATTTAGGGACTGGGCCCAAGGTCACTTATAGTAGGGGGATGAATCTTAAAGAACATTTTGAGGCAGTTAATAATAAGAATATGTTCAACACATCTTCGATGAGCAAATGTGGGGCATGCCATACTTGTAAATTTATTAATGATGGACCATATGTTGCGGTACAAAATTTTGGCAAAACAATTAGATGCCCAGGTCATTGTAATTGCAACACAAAAATGGTGGTGTACCTAGCTATATGTTCATCATGCCCAGCCTTCTATGTTGGCAAAACGATAAGGAAACTTCGAGAAAGGATAGTGGAACATGTTAGAGACATTAAAAAACAGAAAAATACTAGTTCTCTTTATATGCATAGTCTAAGATGCCAGAATTTTAAGAGATTGTTATTCTTTGTTATTGACAGAATTGTATACTACAATAATAACAAAGGTGGTGGTGATGACAACACCTTACTTGAGGCTAAAGAATGTTTATGGCAATTATGGCTAAATGCAAGTTCTAGCCCTGGTATTAACGAACATATTTCTATATCAAGTATACTAAAGTACAAGTCTCAATTTATTTGATCTTGTATGTATTAGGTTAACATCTGATAATTTAATGTTTTAAATATTTTGTATAACAATATGAATTTTAACGTTAGGAAATTTTTTAATGATTGATTTTATGCTGGATTGTATAACAATTGTTTATATTTAATAATTATTTAGATTTATACTATTATCTAGATATTTATATATGTATTTTTACTTTTATTTATTGGTATTACATATACATAGTTTTTGACAAGAAGGTTTTATTACATTTACAAATTAACAAGTTTGCACAAGTCCTGGCTGTTTATGTTCATTTTTGCTGATTGTACCTTTAAGAATTTTTAGCTGCGTAGGTAATAATTTGTTTAATTGTTTAATTGTTCAATTATCTAATTTACATAAGGATTTAAAAAGAGGTTCAACACAAGGATTGTCAGTACTCTGAAGATGCCCTGATGTGTGTGTGGGTGAAAGCGCTTAGTACAATTTTGGTTAAATAAATAAATTAATCGGTGGTCTGCAGTTGTTCCTGGTTCGCCTTTTTTGTTTTACTAGTTCTGGGTGTTATGCAGTGTTCCTGATACAGTGTTCATTCTCCCGCATTGGTATGTGAAGTCTGCTAATGATGGAAAGTGCATAATTTGATGACCACCTCAGGTAGATGATAGCATAATAGATGGTTCCACACCCATACGCCTGTGAGTGACACACCTGTCTGGGCAGTTGTGTCCTGCAAAATGAATGTTATGTCACATGGCCTATGACTTCGGGAATGAGGCCATATATTGTGTGTAGTGAAGTCAGAAATGTATTTGTTGTATCAGCAACAGCTACATGTAATAGGAAACAGTATTAGCAATTATAATGCTACAAGAATAACCTTAACGTATGCAAACCGTGGAAGTAGTCAGTTTACAACTGGCTGTGGGTATGTGTTGCCTTGACACATGTGATAGCTCTACATATAGGCTCTATAGGGCCGCCACCAGTCTGAATGGCCAAAGTGGGACCTGCTCTGTAGAAATGTCAGATGTACCAGGACAGAACATACCTACAGCCATACATAGTACAGCAATATACATCTACATATAGGATCTATAGGGCCGCCACCAGTCTGAATGGCCAAAGTGGGACCTGCTCTGTAGAAATGTCAGACGTGCCAGGGCAGAAGATACCTACAGTCATGCATAGTACAGCAATATACATATCTGCACAAATCAAAGCGTAGTCTAGCAGCTGTAAAGTTGTTTATGCTACTACATATAACATATCGACGTGTCAGGTATACAAGACCTGTAACAAGCAACCACTAAAGACACGTAGAATATGAGAATGCCCCCTAATCAGGACAGTTGCAATGGCTAGAGTATCGTCACATGACATATGCCTAATGAGGGACTGTCCCATGCAAAGTGGGAAAGGTGTCATTCCTACAGTCTCCCATCGTGCAATCTGAAAGGTGGAAAATGTACAGTAGGTATGCGGTAGCATGACTCACCAGACAGCTGCATTAACAAAATCATATTCACATGTCAACATTGCAGAGTATCAGTTCCCATGTACCAGGCAGATGGAAGCAGATTGTATGAGGAACACACATATAATATGATCACGTCACTGGACAGGCCGCCGAGTTCATACAGTCGAACGCCTGCCGTCGCCAAATGGTTAGACATACCCGATGCTGTAGTGATGTAGTCCGATGTAATATGCATCACAAGGGATCGCACATACCCAGCGTGAGTGACAAATGTAAGCAGAAATGTTGGTGAGCGAGCGGCTGTAAGCGTGTTTGTCTACCAGTATGCCAGTAGTGCACTGTCAAAGAAATGTGGAGTCTAATCAGGTAAAAGGTGCTGTAACCAGAGATCAGCAGTGCTTAACACTGTGAAAACCCATGCACAACTGCTCCCACCTGCTGGAATGTGCCTTACCAAGTCCGTATCCAAAGGCGTCGGTCTGTCTACAAACAAAGAACCGCCCTATTCACGTGTTGGTAGCAGTACCCTGTGCACAGCACATAGCTCATGTGAATTAACAATAGTCCATGGCATATGTACAGACAATAGGCCACACACACACCATGCAGTGCAGTCATCCAACAGTATAGCAATGTACTGGCAGATATGTCCGGACCACTGGTGTATGCATGCCTGGCCGTCCTGTGTGTCAGTGTGTGAGCATGCCCAGTATGACTGTTACGCATGTTGTCGACCGACATTACCGTCATACCATCATATGTGTGAGCATGCCAATTATGGACAACTGTATCTCATGTGTCACATGTCCAGATAGTCAGTACTGTGTTGCCGACCCCTCTGTTCTACACAGACAGGTGTCATGCTGTGGCTGCAGGGTAGCTAATGTTCATGTGGCATTGACAGTTGCTACATATCTGCATAGCGTGGGGGGACATCCAACAGCATCCACAGTCCTAGACAGCACCGTGGGTGGCGCACATGACTCTCACATGTGTAGGCTGGACGGGGGCACAGCTGACAGTTGTACACATCTGCTGCTACTGTACTTGTATGCCAGGTACTCCATGTCAGTGTGTGGACCTACGTAAATTGCCGGTTGGAGGGATACCAGTGTACGTCAGATGCCAGCGTGAAATACCAGCACAGTGGTGTTGGATGTCCTAGCTTTCACAACCTACATCAAACCGCCTGGCCTCCTGTAGTCTGTGTGTGTCTTTGGGGGTTGGGGTCATTCATTGGGCATATCCATAGGCCATTGTATATCATTTGTCTGTAGTGGTCCACACCTGTCCAGCTGCATGGAATGTGTGTGGGCTGTATGGACACACATGATGTTCATCCCATAATCTGCAGTGGGTTAGGACACCCTGTGTACTACTGGCTACCATTGTGACCCCTGTATGTGCTACAGATGTCATGGTGCCACTATGGACGTGTACTGTCTGCTGCCCTAACAGTCGGCCACCAAAGTCTCTTGTATGCTCACATACATACCATAGCAATGGGTAAATACACATTCTAATACAACTGCCAATTTTTAGGTCGATAGACATACCCTGGGGGTGTTCTGGACCTGAGGACAGTGCTGGAGGGCTGCCTATGTCAGATGCACACAGTGCACCTCCTATACATGGCTGAGCACAGGTAATGTCATGTTTGGCATCCACTGTACTGTGTGCGGGTCAGAGAGGGAACATCCATGGGTACCTACTGTGTCAGTGCATATGCCTTGTGTTGCCTCTTTGCCAAGGGCAGGTCATACTGTGCACGGCCTTTCGCCAACTGGGCCCTGCTCAGGTAGTTCCTTCACCAAGTCACACTGTGCCTGTACAGGCCTTGGCAGTGGTGTTGGGCCGTGTGGCCCTGCCCCATGCTGTTCCTGCAGCAACCATTACTGCAGGATCAGAATGTGTAGCATAGCAAATACCATAACAAATTGTGTGCATGTAGCTAGTGAATACTGCAGGGCTCCATCGGATGTGTCCAAATACCGAGTTTCAGCATGAACTGAGCATCCCAAACACATGCTCAATTACATGTCCTGCCTTTGCATCCACCTCATTATGGTGTGAGCGTTCAGGTGTGTATGCATTGCTGCTGGGTGTCATCAGCCACGACACCTGTGGTTACCCATCATCCCCCACTAGGACACTGTAGGGGATGTCCATATTGGCAAAGGTGTGGTACAGCTGTGTTAGAAGCCATATATCGGAATCATCATAGCTTCCAGGGCAGACAGCACACACTTTCAATGTAATGCCCTGGCCATCGCATATGGCCTAGCTGTTGGAGGGTATGCCCCTGCAGTGATTGCAGACCCTACCCCACTCACCGGGTGGTGCTTTGATGTGTATGTGTGTGCAGGCTATAGCACCCAGTACCCCAGGTTAGTCATCCATGTGGTTGAAGAGATGCATATTGCTGGTCTACTAATCACGTGTGTTGAGGACATGTACGTGCTCACTAGCATGTGTTGACATGGCGTATGTGAACTGGTGCAATACTCTGGATGCAGATGCCTGTGAGATCCCCATGATATCCCCAGTTGTGCTGTGTGAGGTACCTGTGGCTAGTATACCCAGGCCAACACATACAGAGGTATCCACTGTGATGGGTTTCCCTCAGCCTGTTTGATGTGTCAGGTGTGGCAGGCACAGGTCAGCAAGCCACTGTAAGAGGTCTCTGTCCAACCCACAGTGCTCCACCATCCCTAGCTCATGTAGCCCCTGGTAATTCACCCTGGGTCTATAAAGTCTTATGTCACCCCAGTAAGGAATGTTCGGCAGCGTACACATCCTCACATCCTCAGCCTCCTGCACATGATGGTCTATGTTGCCTGCTGCAGCCCTACTCATTTGGTTGGATTGTGTCATGAAATGTCCCCGCAGGTATACACCAAGACACATACTGTGAACATATAACAATGCATTCTAAACCTGTACTACATGGTATGTCTGGTGCATGTCACCAGTACACAACAAATGTAATATACACTACTCACTATTCTGTTCAGCCTGTGCATCAGACCATATGAGCATGTCCTTGCACAGATGGTGTGGATGACAAGGATGCGGCACAGGCATCATCATATGCACAGGGTGATAATGTTTGCCAGGGGCATGGGCTCCACCAGTGGATGACATCATGGTTGTGGGTTAGGGCCGGTGATCTGATTGGACATGTGTGGTCATTATGCATGTGGGTGGTGCGGTGCCCTACAGATGTTTCTGCTGTGTGCGTGTGTGTGTGCACACAGTTCTGCCATGTGTCCAGCCTACACAGGGGTATTACTGACAGCTCCAGATTGTACAGACCAGGATGTACAGCTCACTGTGTCTGGCCATGGCCACGTGACCTGTGCCTGCCAGGGGTTGCACAGGCATTACCAGGCAGAGGTACAGATTGGCTACTGTCCAATGACACATGTCCACTGCAACTGTGTCCCCACTGGGAATGTCCAGGGCCACGTCCACATGGCCTGCTGTGTCCTGGTGTGGACAGCGCAGCACCAGCTGCACTGATACTGCTACTGGAACTGTGGGAGCGGGCATGAGAGGTGACTCATTCATGTTGACCTGCACCAGGTGGTATAGCTGGCCTATGTCCACGTGGCCTATGCCTCACTCCTACCAAATGTTCCAGCACAGACAGCTCATGCTCGTGGATTGCCATGCCACGGTCAAGGATTCCAACCATGTCACCCAATCGCCTGTCCAGAACATCAGCGATCTGCTGTTGAGCATTTGCCAATGCCTGGATGTTGTTTAAAGAACAGATAGCAGCCCTCTGAAGCCTCTGCCCTTCTGTGTTCTGCCATTCAGCACGTGCCTGTGCCACCATTACAGTCTGGAACATGCATCTGGTGACACCAGCTGCTGCGCTCTGTCCTGCAGGTGCATGTCTGCCAGAGGTCCTCCTACGAGCAGCACTGGCCACATGCCTGTGTGGCACATCTGCAGTCATTAAACTGACACCATATTGTGGAGACACACCTTCTGTAGCCACCACATGTTCCTGTTCCGAGCTAACACACGCTGACTGTACTTCCTCTATGGCCACTGGTGATGGAGTATGTGTTGGCATGAGTACTGTGTGCGGGGAAGAGGGGGACATAGCTGGGATGGCAACCATTGGCACAGATTCAGCCCCTGACAACCCTGCTTGTACCTCATGCATATGTTCATCACTGCTAGTAACTGTGGTGACACTAACATCAGATGGACCGCAGGAGGGTAATGCACCTACATCACCTGTGAATGCAAAGAAAGACTCTACATTACACACAGACACACACACAGACACACACACAGACACACACACAAACACACACACAGACACACACACTCACCATGCATGCGATTTGACAGACGGCATGCAGCATGCATGTGATACAGCAGACGACATGCAGCTCAGACATTAATAGTGGTAGTTAGCATACCTCCCTGGGTTGCACACAACAGCAAGCAGGTGTCATATCAGAAGCCATGCAGTTCACACAATCATGGTAGTAAATATGCATCACTGTGATGCACCATGTGGATAAGCACAGGTTAACAGTACACATGGCTGATGTGACCTTGACATTGACATGTAGTATGACATGTAATCTGCGGACGTGTGCATTGACATGCATACATGTCTGACACAATGGTGTCCTGACACATGTACAGTGGTGTAATGGGTATCACATTGCAGTGTTGTCTGTATGCCCTACAGATAGAAAGCACTTTTAGCAGATCTGCATGAGCATTGATGGGTAGTATGAAGCATCTACATTGCTATACAGTGTGAAGTACAGACACTGTGCCATTGCATGGCATCATGAGGTGCCTATATTGCCATACAGTGTGTAATACACACACAGTGCATAACCATGACTGCGTGCAAACACATGACATAACTACTGTCGACTGTGACCCACATCGCTGAGGTGTATACACACTAAACCATGTTGTGTCATGTGACAGGTCACTGGAAGACCTACAGATGACACCCCTTTACAACTACTAACATGTCTTAGCTGCCTGGCAATCGTGTCCACACATGACAGACTTGACAATACACCATGTCCCACATGACAGTTATGTACCACACACATGAGGTGCACGGCTGACAGTGATGTCCAACAGCAGCAAGGGAAAAGTTTGGTATCTGTGGCCTGATGTGGTGTCTCTGTCTGTGGAAGCTGTACAGGTGACTACTGTCATGCTATGAGACAGTCATGATGTTCAACACATCTTATATGGTCGAATTAAGTGACACCTCCACATGCTGTGCACAGGCTTTTAGGATGTCCAGTGTTCCACATCAACTATGTAACCATTCAACAATGGCTATAGTTGGACCATGTGTGGACAATGTGCAACAGGGTGTATACACATCACATCTACTGTGTGGCTACATGTCTCTGGCCATCCTCCATGGCCATGTGTGAACATGTGTTGGCCAAATGTTTGTGATGGCCATCTCACATGTCTGTGTTGTCCCATATGACATAAACCCATAGATGTTAGATACGTCACTGTCCACAGGGTCATGCAGACAAATGGTTGTATGTTTGGTATGTGGGGTATGTATTATGGGATCGTGAGACAAAATTGCAGCTGGAACACTACATGTCTGGGACTTGTCAAATGGCACATCACAATGTGTGCACCCATTGCAGGGGCATATTACACAATGGTGAATCCTGTGGGCTGCCCACATCCCAGCTCACTGTGTGGTACTGTTTGCGTACCACACATGTGTTGTCACAGTGTATAGTACTTATGCCTACATTGAACAACACCTCCACCGTTGTATGCACAGCTGTCCACACATCTAGCAATGACAGATACTGTGGTTTCAAGTTGGTGTTTCATTTAGTCTGAATATATTGCACATGGATAGTCAGTGTGCTTGATGACAGATGCAACCTGTATATCGTGACTGGACCATACATTATGTTTACATGTGTTAACTGGCCACATGGCGAATAGGTATATGCATTAACATGCCTGATACTCATAACTGTCTCACCTGTAACAGACTGATGTCTGTTGCGGCACGCCAGTGGTACTTGTATAGGGGTGACACAGCGGTTTGAACATTATCCATGACTGTATGACAGCTACAGGGTGGACTGTGCATGTTAACACATTCGCCTGTAAAATAGCATATATTATGCACATGTGCACATACACAGGGTATCAAACTATAGTATGTGGCATGTGTGTAAACATACCTTGCATATGATGTTACATTACGTATTGTACAGTGACACATGCAACTAAATATATATGATAGTCATATGTGCATTAGTGACTTACCAGGCAACTCCAGGGTCAGTGGTTGGGAGACACCCACCATCACAATGGCAGCTACTGTTTGTGGATGCTGTTCTGGGGGTGCCCCCAGGCTGGCCAGTAGCTTCTTGGTGCATGTGAGTGGGGGCTGGGTTGGTGGCCCACCACCTGTTCCACCTTGTTCCCTGGCAATTGCATTGGCATGCTGTTTTGCATGTCGTATCAAGTCCGTGCAGTGTCTGCGCACCTGCTGGTAGGTGCTGTTATGGCCACCCACATCATTAACCCTCCTGCGTAGTTCCTGCCACAGGTCGTCATGTTGCTGGGCATGCTGTGGCACATGGCTGAACAACACCTCATAGTTATCATGGAGGTACGGGATGAGGGCATCATCCCCCTGGTGGCTATATGCTGGCAGGTGTGAACAAGGGATTATCTGGAAGACATAATGATGGAGACAGGTCACAGTATCACAGAGATGTACAGAGATACAGATGCACATACATTTGTATTAAATCTAGTACATATGAACAGTTATCTTTGCAAATCGTCATGACACTGACATGTTTGTGTCACACACATGTAACACCCATTGCGCATTGGATATCATCACCATGTATGTGTGTCACCTCATTACATTGCTCATACTCGATGTGAATGCTGTCTTGATGTGGGCATGTCTGTTTGCCTGTACTGGTGTTCTTACCTATCAGCACATGCCTGGATGTGTCCACAGTAATGCTGTTGACCTTGAAGCTGTGTATATGTCACATATCAACACATACACTGCCTTAACAGACATGAGCAGTGACAATGCACACATGCGCACGGAAACCAACAGTGCAGACTGGATTAATTGTTGACCGCAACTGAGCTGAAAATATAAGTATCTTGATTTTTTTTTGATTATTTTTACAGATTACTGTTTTTAAAATTATTTTATATATAGCACTTTGTCTATTCTGTATCTTTATAAATCCTTATCTGTTTAAAAACTTTCATTTGTGTCTCTAGTGCTTGCTGTCTGTAGGCTATTGTTTTAACTGAAGCCTTTCCTCTGTGTAATTATCTGTTGGCTAGTGGGGGCTGGTTCTTTAGTGTTCTTGTAAAAAAAAAAAAAAAAAAAAAAAGCTGTTCTAGTACTTAAGCCCTAACTTTGATAGGGTTTCTGTCTTTACACACAGTGCAGACTCGATTAATTGTTGACCGCAACTGAGCTGAAAATATAAGTATCTTGATTTTTTTTTATTATTTTTACAGATTACTGTTTTTAAAATTTAATATATATATAGCACTTTGTCTATTCTGTATCTTTACAAATCCTTGTCTGTTTAAAAACTTTCATTTGTGTCTCTAGTGCTTGCTGTCTGTAGGCTATTTTCCCACCCTTCCTACCTGTTGGTGTCTTGCTCTTATACTTGGTGGCTTTGCAGTTGCCCGCCCCTACTGTGATACTCCTCCCAGTCTAGTGTCATTAGCTCATTCTGCCTAATACAGAGAGAACATTTGATAAGGCCTTCTGTTCCCTTTCAAAAAGAAAAACAAAACTTTTTTTTTTCTCGCCTGAACCTCCTTGTGTTCTGACTGTGCTTCTCAAACATTTTGGAAATATACAGTATATTTCAGAACATTTATTATAACTGTAATAGCCTTAATATTGTTACAACTCAAATGCTCTAGGTTGCACTGCATCTGAAGTGTTTGTGTGTTTTAGCTGCTTTTCTGTATGTATAGACTTTTCTGTTTCTTTTACTAAATAAGCTCTGTAAAGTTGTTTTATTGCATTCCTGCCTGTATCTCTGAGGTATTTTTTTTGCACTTTTAAAGTTTGTTTTTGCTTAGTTTAATTGGTAGGCTACACACTCAAGTGCACTAGCCAAATTAAAGCATTTACTGTGTTTCTGTACCTAATTTCTGCTACTTTGTAAAAAAAAAAAAAAAATCCTTGTTTCCCACATTTACTGAACTAGAATAGTCCAGTCTTCAGGTATTGCTGATCTCTGGGCTGTGTCATAGTTCCTGTGTTGCCCATATCCTTATTTGGATAGGAGGAAGCTTCTTTGTTCACCAGTGAGAGTGGGGAGCTCTGAGCAGCCTATCTGTCCCTTGAGGAGTGGTTCCAGCCCAGTGACCTGTAGCTTATGGGCCGTTTTGTGTCATAGTTCCCGTGTTGCCCATATCCTTATTTGGATAGGAGGAAGCTTCTTTGTTCACCAGTGAGAGTGGGGAGCTCTGAGCAGCCTATCTGTCCCTTGAGGAGTGGTTCCAGCCCAGTGACCTGTAGCTTATGGGCCGTTTTGGGCCATTTCCTATCTCTTTCTAACCCCCTGCTTTAAAGCCAGCTTTAGCGCACTTTTGCGCTTGTAATTTAAAGTTTGTCCTGTTTTTTGCATTTACCTGTTAAGGCTACACACTCAAGTGTGCTAGCCTGTGTTACATATTTACTGCATTTTCCTGCTATTTGTTGAAAAAAAGAAAAACAAAAAAAAAATGATCCTTGTTTCCAGTCTTTCCTGACCTAGAGTAGTCCAAATACAGGCTTTGCTGCATTCTGGACTTTTGGAAAGTTCCTGTGTTGCCCATTTCCTTTCTTGGATAGAGGGAGGTTTCTTTGTTCACCAGTGGCAGTGGGGAACTTAGAGCAGCCTATCTATCCCTGGAGGAGTGTTCCCAGCACAAGAATCTGGTAGTCTATTGGCCGTTTTGGGCCAATTTCTAGCTCTTTCAAGTCCCCCTGTATAAAACCCGCTTTGGCGAGGTTTTTGCGCTTGTTACTACTCAGCCAAGCTCCTTTTGGTCTGGCAGAGTGGTGCTAGCAGCAGAGAGGCCAAAAGAGCGACTGCTAACCTGATAAAAGTGTTTTTTCCTGCTACGATCTGGGCAACTGTCTGATCTAGCTAAACTGCAAGTATTTCTGCTTCTTGAACTGTTTTAAACTGTTTAAAGTTGTTTTTGCACCTGCACTTAAGTTTGTCCTGTTTGTTGCATTTACCTGTTGAGGCTACACACTCAAGTGCGCTAGCCTGTGTTAAATATTTATTGCATTTTCCTGCTGTTTGTTGCAAAAAAAACAAAACAAAAAAAAAAAACAAATAAATTATCCTTGTTTCCAGTCTTTCCTAACCTAGAGTAGTCCAAATACAGGCTTTGCTGTATTCTGGACTTTTGGAAAGTTCCTGTGTTGCCATTTCCTTTCTTGGATTAAGGGAGGCTTCTTTGTTCACCAGTGGCAGTGGGGAGCTTAGAGCAGCCTATCTATCCCTGGAGGAGTGTTCCCAGCACAAGAATCTGGTAGTCTATTGGCCGTTTTGGGCCAATTTCTAGCTCTTTCAAGTCCCCCTGTATAAAACCCGCTTTGGCGAGGTTTTTGCACTTGTTACTACTCAGCCAAGCTCCTTTTGGTCTGGCAGAGTGGTGCTAGCAGCAGAGAGGCCAAAAGAGTGACTGCTAACCTGATAAAAGTGTTTTTTCCAGCTACTATTTGGGCGACTGTCCGATCTAGCTAAACTGCAAATATTTCTGCTTCTTGAACTGTTTTAAACTGTCTAAAGTTGTTTTTGCACCTGCACTTTTAAAGTTTGTCCTGTTTGTTGCATTTACTTGTTGAGGCTACACACTCAAGTGCGCTAGCCTGTGTTACATATTTATTGCAATTTCCTGCTGTTTGTTGCAAAAGAAAAAAAAAAGTTATCCTTGTTTCCCATCTTTCCTGACCTAGAGTAGTCCAAATACAGGCTTTGCTGTATTCTGGACTTTTGGAACATTCCTGTGTTGCCATTTCCTTTCTTGGATAGAGGGAGGCTTCTTTGTTCACCAGTGGCAGTGGGGAGCTTGTAGCAGCCTATCTGTCCCTGGAGGAGTGTTCCCAGCGCAGGAATCTGGTAGTCTGTTGGCTGTTTTGGGCCAATTTCTTGCTCTTTCAAGTCCGCCTGTATAAAACCGCTGTAGGCCTGACTTTGCATGATTTTGTGCATAGCGCGGCATCGAGCAGCGCTGCTTATTTGGGTTTGAGCCTTGGAACTGATCTATTTCTCATAATAAACACCCTATTCCTACGCTAAAGCCTAGCACTTGCTCACTAAAGCAATTATATAAGTCAGCACTAAAAAATTAAAAGCACTACACCCTCACAAACTCCCCTTGAGTAACTTGTTCCCCATTGGCCCTTTTTTTCAATTATAAAGGAATTCCCAATACTATTCTAGCATGTCCAAAGGTCAGTTGTCAATCTCCTCTCCGGTCCAGCTGGTGAACCTGGGAATCTTGAGGCAGTGTTACAACTGCCTAATGTACACAGACAACCCTCTCCTCCTCCCAACAAATTCCAACACATGTGAGAGATGCAACCATATAGCCCAACTGGAGGCTAATCTCTCTCAACTCAGTACTGGCGTAACCAGTCAGGAGGAGAAGGAAACCACACTCACTACAATTCCAGTCTCACATAAACCTACCACAACAGCAAACCAAACACATAAACACACAAAAACATACTTGGAGGCTGTAAATAAAAATCTGCCTAAGCAGCAGAGACCTCCAAAGCAGACACCCAAGCAACCGCTACCCCAAAACAAAACACGTGCAACACATAGCTCACAAAGCCAGTGTGCCGAACAGTCACAGCCCTTAAGGCTAAACAACACACCTGATACACTTGTAATAAGTGACTCCATCATCAGGCACACTGACGTTCCGCTCACCAGGCTGAACAAGAAGAAGGTCACAGTGATCTGCCTGTCGGGCGCTAGGATCCGCCACATAACACAAGCACTCAGGTCACTCCAAGGCAAGTACAAATATGACTCAGTCATTGTCCATGCTGGTGTGAATGACCTGAGACGTACCTCCCTGGACTACATGAAAAGAGACATAGAAGAGCTCTCTGAGCATGTAGCCCAGGCCGGTATGACCCTGACCTTGAGTAGCATCTTACCCTCACCAAGAATGATGCCACAGTATGAAGACAAGATTATCAATTTCAACAATTGGCTTAAGTATTGGTGTCATTCAAAGGGGATCCAATGCCTGTCAGCCTGGGATGACATGCTCGACAAACCACGATGCTTCACTAGGGATGGCTTGCATCTGTCACCCTGGGCTTTGGATTTTGGCAAAGGCTCTTGCTACCCCATAGTGCCTTTTTAGGCAAGGCTCAAAGACAAACCCACCTCCATAGGTATCACAAGGGATAAGAAACTAAGAGTAATGCTACTCAACGCCAGAAGTCTAAACCTCAAGATGCACGCACTCAAAACTCTCCTTAGCATGGAGAACATTGATATCTGTGCAGTAACAGAAACCTGGTTCAAGGCTCTCGAGAGCACCCAGCACTACCAGGTTATACCTCATACCATGCTTTTCGGCCACAAAACTTGGACCGAACCACAAAAGGAGGGGGGGTATCAATATTCGTTAAAGATACCCACACCTCCAGGTTGGTGGCACAGCACGAAGCATCAGAGAGTATCCATGTGCAACTAACAGTGGGTAAAACTGCCTTCCAGTTTATAGCCTGCTACAGACCACCCTCCCAAACCCAGGAACCCCACTCGGCCTTCCTGAGAACACTGGAAAATATGAAGATCTCTCCAAACACCATTATATTGGGTGACTTCAACTACCCAACCATAGACTGGGAGCATTACTCTAGCTCCAACACCCTAGCCCAAAGGTTCCTAGAATTTATAAACTCAAATGCTATGGAACAACTTGTTACCACTCCCACAAGAGGGGAAAACATACTGGACCTGATCATCACCAACATGGGGACTCTATGTTCCAGACCAGAAGTGTATCCCTCACTGGTAAGATCAGACCATAAACTAATCTCACTGGATATTCACATCCCGACCCCACCCCATGCCCAGAAAACCACAGTGAAAAACTTCTCTAAAGCAAATTTCACACTCCTCAAAACCGAGGTGGAATCCTTCAAAGCCCCGGGCCTGTGGATATCTGGCCCAGACCACAAAATCCTTTATAAATGCAATCTATGAACACCTTCAGGAATGCATGGATCATGCAATCCCAAATAAAACCAAGACCCAATCCTCCAAAGGCAGACGTCCTGTCTGGTGGACCCCAGCCATAAACAAACTATACAATAGAAGGAGGAAGCTACTACATGACAGAGCAAAATCCCAAAAAGGGAAGGCATCTCTGATCAGTATTAGCAAAAAGCTACGGGCACTCATAAAATCGTCTAAGGGCAGCTTCAAGAGAAAAATTGCACGGGACTCTAAGGATAATCACAAGGCTTTCTTTAGTTATGTTAGGAACCTGGGTGGGAATTCCCAGATATGCTCAGAATTAGTCCAAAATGACAAAAAATACACCGAACCCACAGACATTGCCAACATCCTAGCTGACAGGTTCAGCGCAAACTTCTCCCCATCCCACCAAAGGGCTAATATCTATCCCAGCAGAGTGCTGCCCCCCTGACATCTCAGATGCTCAGGTAAGAGCTGCCCTCTCCAAAGCAAGAAACACAGCATCAATGGGACCAGACGGTGTCCCAGGCTGTGTCCTACATGAACTCCAAGAAGAGCTAAACCCAAACATAAAACTACTGTTCAATCTCAGCCTTACTACAGGATATGTACCCAAAGAGTGGCGTACAGCAACAGTGGTCCCTCTCCACAATGGTGGTGCCTCAATGGATCCTGGAAACTATCACCCCATAAGTCTCACTAGTTTGGTCTGCAAAGCTATGGAAAGGATCATCATGGACCTTATAAATAAAGATATTGGGGACCTACAGACACTGGATCCTACCCAGTTCGGCTTTGTTAAGGGCAGATCCTGCCTCTTAAACCTGGTCGATTTCTTTGAAACAGTCTCCAAGGCCATTGACAAGGGGAAGGTGGTCCACACAGCCTACCTGGACCTCACAAAAGGCCATGATACAATACCCCACTCGGGCATTATAGATAAGCTCACCAGCTTAAATATAAACCCCTATGTCACTAGATGGGTTGCAAACTGGCTCAAGGACAGAACGCACATGATTAGAATAGCTGGAGCCATGTCAGACTCCAAACCAGTTACAAGTGGCGTCCCACAAGGCTCAGTCTTGGGACCTCTCTTGTTCGGTATATATTTCTCAGAGGTACAGGCCAACATGGAAGGACTGTGGCTGACCAAGTTCACAGATGACTGCAAACTGGGCGCCATAATAGACTCTCCAGCCGACACAAGCATCCTCCAAAAGGGCCTCATAGAAACAGACAACTGGTGCCAGAGCCATGGCCTCAAGCTAAACGCCAAAAAGTGTATAGTCATCCCTTTGGCAAAACAAAGTGCCACAAATTACCACATAGGTGGTAATCCATTAGTACAGAAGAAGTAATTAGGGACCTGGGGACCCAAGTTGATAGCAATCTCTCATTTGACAACCATGTGGCCAAAGTGGTTAGAAAAACATTTTATATAGCCCACCTAATCATGAAGGGATTCACATCTAGATCAGGGAGGTCATCGTGCCTCTTTACTCATCCCTCATCAGGCCCATAATTGAGTACAATGCCCTTTGGGATGTACCTTACCAGACACCTGCAGCAACTGAAAGACCCCAAATGTACCTCACCAAGAGGATCAAGGCTCAAACAGATGCCATATGCTGCCAGTTAAAGAAACTCCAGCTCTACTCAGTGGCATACCGCCTGTTCAGAGGCGATCTGTGCCTGACGTATAAAGCCATGTCCAACCCGGAATTAATGGACATGCTGCACCTCAGAAAGTCCAAATCCCATCGAGATACGCGCTCGAGGGACTTAAACGTCAGCACTGAAATAAATAGGACATGCTGGAGGGACAGATTCATAACCCAGAGGCTCCCTTCACTCTGGAATAAAATCCCAGTCCAGGTTAGGCAGAGTCCCTCATTGACTCTCTTCAAGAGGAATCTTGATGAGTGGATGGGAGATCGTAGGTTTACCCCAGGTATCACTTCTGTGTCACTGTTAGACAGAAGCACAGTATACTAACCTCGAAAAAGGGCATAGCAAAATTAATTTAAAATGGGTGGCGAAAGCCATACACACTCTGGCTAGGCTTATAAATGCCCTAGGGCAGATAGCCTAGTATGAACTTATGAACCTATGAACCTATGTGTTTTTGGAATATACATCTACATGACACTGTACAGCAGTTCAACATCCTGCCACTTATCGCCTGTGTTGCACATGTGATACACATGGGACAATGGCTAGCTGGACGTTATTTGCAGGGATGGTTATCAACCATGGCATGTACAGGCAAGGTTTTCTAGCTGTATCCAACAGCCATTTTCCCACCGCCAGGTGCATCAGTGCCACATTACTGATCCAGACAGTTAATGATACATCTACCATGCGGTCATCGTACCATGTTTGACAGAGATGACATGTGCAGCTTTGATGGACAGGGTTGCATGGTATGGCAGGAGTATGTAACATGTATGGCACATGGATCTGTCCAGCATGTGGTGATCATTGTAGTAGGATGGTGGCTGTCCATGACGTATGTCTTTCAGATCAGGATATGTATGTGTAGCATGTCCAACATCACAGTGTAGCACATGAACTTTATGCAAGGTAGCCAGCATGCTGCATAGTGGAGGTGAGGATTGTAAAGGCTGGTATCGCCCATCCACACATGGCCAATACCCCTGAAAGGTGATATGTGATCCGATATTGGTCACCTGAGTGCTGAGTATGCCTGTCCAATGATTTCCATGCTCATGGATGGCACCCTGTCATGACATGGGTGCCTCGTATGACTACCTAAAAGTCCTGGAGACGTCACCAGCTCAGGGAGGTGAACTGCACAGCACCATCTCTTACACACAGTGTCCATAATGTTACCGCTGCCTAGGTGGTAGTTAATGGGTACAGGGTTATTCACCTAGCGGTGACAATGCTATTATCGGCTGTCAGATTGTGCACATATGTCACGCACCTCACCCACAAATCCCATTCTGTATGTTGTCCACAACACTGAGACAGCTATTGCTCCTAGGTCATGTCCATTCACATCCTTACATACGCAGATGCCTCCCATTTGTCTGTGTGGTATGGGCTACAATGAAGGGGAGTACAAAACATTAACCCTGTTTTACTGTAGCTGTCACTGGTGTGATATGCACATGTCACTCAGACACCTTTTGTAGTGTTGCTTCTGTCAACAGGCCACTGGTAGGCCACTCCTGTGACATACGAAGGTACATCTAGTATACTCAGTGTAGCTGGAACACATTATGGGTGATGTCCTATGACCTGTCACAGGTATGCTATGCAATGTGAAATCCTCCGTACTGTCATCTACATCTCTACTGCTAACATCTACATTGATAAAGGTTCATAGACCTGCAGACCATACTCAGCAGGGTAATAGTGCAGTGCCTCCAATTATGACTGACATCTCCGCTTGTGGGTTGCTGTGGGTTTATATTATCCAAGACCCTATCTGTATTCCATATTCATGCTCAGCACTTGTTCAGAACATGTAAGCACTTCATGAGGTACTTATTACTATAGCACACACTCCAACTCATTTCTTACAGGTACACTGTCTGTCCTTACATTTCCAGCTTGCTTACAGTACAACAGCTGTTGTACACACGTAACTCACATATCTTGTGAGACATGGTTGAATATACAGGCATGTCCAAGTGTCACTTACCAGTGTTATTGCCTGTCTATATGATGAATATGGCAAACATGAGGCAATAGAGCAATTGTCTCATGTACACAGTCAATGCTCACCTCCCAACATACAACACTACAGCCTGTGGGAGATGCACATATGTAGCCATGCTGGGGGTAATGCTCTCACCAAACCAGACTGAAATTGACATTCATGTGGGGACATTTAACATTTGCAACACACCCCACTCATCACATAGTCTCACTAGATCTCCACCACCACAGGCCACACATAGTATGACTACAACATTTGCAGAACCTCTCCATACTCTCTGTGTAGGCAACAGAGGCAGCCCCCATCATAAAACACAACACCAATTACTTATAGCCCACAGACTCATGTGTGCACATCAACTACAGCCAATAGGGTGTCATAACCTACACAACACACCAGTCATACTTGACTCTGTAGGCGGTCACACTGATGTCTCACTCAGCAGGCTACACAAGGAGATAGTCGCTTATATCTGGCTGTCAGGTTACAGGATCCACAACATAACCTATGCACCCATGCCACACCTCACCAGGTACGATTTGACTGTCATTCTCCATGTTAGTGTGACTGCCCTGAGATGTAACTTCCTGGACTACATGTACAGGGACATGCAATAGCTCTCCGTTCTTGTAGCCCAGAAGGCATCGCCCCAGCCCTGAGAAGCATTCTGCATTCATCCAGACTGATACCACTGTACAACAACTGAATGTTTCACTTCAACAGTTACCTATGCATCTGCTGTCATTCCACAGGCATCCAGTATCTGTCTGCTTTGAATAACATGGTCAACAAAACCCGATGCTTTAGCACAGATAACCTGCACCTGTCAGCCCTGGGAGTACAGATAACATGTAAGGCTCCTGCTGCTCCTATACTGCCTGTCTTGGACAGTTTCCAATAACATTCACCACCAGAACAGGAACAGACAAGCAAAACCTGGGGTACTGTTACTCAATGCTTGACATCTTCATCTCTAATGCACTCAGGTCAGGCAATCCTTATAATGGACCACTTCGATTTCTCTGCAGTGACTGGGACCTGCCTCTAGGCTCCGGAGAGCACACCTGCACTGACAGGTTACATGCATACCACACCTTTCAGTCATGTAACCAGGACCCGAACACCCACGGTGGAGGTGTGTCCTCACAAGGATGTACACACCTCCAAGCTGGTTCCTTAGCACAATGCATCAGAGGTGATCCACGTGCAACTAACTGTGGCCAGAACTGCTATACACATTGTAACTTGCTACAGATTAAGCAACGTACCCCATGGTTACCGGCCCTCATTTCTTGGTGTACTGGACAGTAGGGTTCAAACAGGTACTACTGATGTGAGACTGATACTACCCCACACTTAACTGGGATGCCTATTCATGCACCGACACATTAGGCCAACGCTTTCTGGCATTCATAACCTCCACTCGGCTGAATCAACCCATACACACCACCACCAAGACCAACAATATCCTAGACATGGACATTACCAACATGTGACTGGTGTTCCACACCTGGGGTTATCCCCTCGTTGGTAGTTTCCAAACATATGCTAATCACCCTTGTTATCCACATCCTGGCACCACACCCTTCACGGAATAGACAGTAGAAGAGTTCTACAATGCCAACATCAGACATCTTATGACAGCAATAGTAAACGTCATGACACCCGTGCAGATGGACAATGCATTTACAAACGCTGAAACATACACCAGTGCACTTCATTAGCACTTACACGACTGCATGGATCATGCTATTCCAAACAGAGCCATGATGGTACCCACCAAATAACGAACGCCACTCTGGGGGTCCGGTTCCATGCACATAATGTACAACAGAAGGTGGTGGTGTTGCAAAGTGGAGTACAATCCCATGGGTGGGGTAGCTCACTGATCAGCCTCAGTAGGAATCTGGATCCCTTATCACATCCTCCAAAGCTAGCTACTTAAACATTACTGCGACACATTCCAAAGACTACCACAAAGCATTATGGAGGTATGTCAGTACTTAATGACAATACCCACATCTGCTCTGACATACGAGGGTTAGGCAGGAACATTACAGACCGACTGCTATTGGCAACATCCTGGCAGATAGGTTCAATGCTAACTTTACACCCTCTCAGTCCATACAGGGCCAAAATCCATACAGGAACAATGCAGAGTCCCTGCAGTCACAACTATGCAGTTCCAACCTGCACATTCTAAGGCCTGGAACACAGACTCCATGTGACAGTCCAACATCCCAGGCTGTGATTTACACAAACCTCAGAATGACATGGCTCCCCACTTGACCACCAGATTCAGTAATAGCCTTGTATCAGACATTGTGACCCATGAATGGCACACAGAAACAGTCATCACACTCCACACAGGTGACACCACAATGAACCACAGTGACTATTGCCCTATGCACCTGACTGGACTGTTCTTCAAGGCTATGGGGCACATCATCATGGAAGTCATTTACAGAGACATTTGGTGGCCTCCAAACTTTTGATGCCACCCGGGTTGAATTTGTTAGGGCCAGACCATGGCTCCTACACCTGGTGGACTCCATTGATACAGCTACCAGGGTAGTTGATGAGGGTAAGGGGGTCCACACAGCCTACATTTTCCTCTCATTGGCTTTCAGCACCGTTCTCCATTCTGGTATTGACAACATACACATCCACCTGCATATCGACCCCTACGTCTCGGGATGTTATGCAAAGTGGCTCATGGACAGGACCCACATAATGAGGGTAGCATACCATGGTACCTACAGTAATTCAGTTACACTTGGCGTCCCACAGTCCTCGGTCATAGGGCCCCTCATGTTCGGTATATGCTTCCCTGAGGTACAGGCTAGCACAGAGGGACTTTCCCTGAATAGGTTTCCAGATGACTGCAAACAAGGAGCCATGATTGATCCACCAGCTGATACAGACACCATCCATATGGGTGTCACTGTGACGGATACCTGATGTCAATAACATGGCCTCAAGCTGCATAACACAAGGTGCATAGACATCCCCTTTGGATTACACCAATCACCCACTGACTGTCACATAGGTGGTAGTCCCCTACATACATGTGACATTATACGGGATCTTAGTACACACATATATAGCACCCACTCCTTTGATAACCATATTGCCAATGTGGCGTGGATATCCTTCTACGTGGCCACCCTTATCTGTAATGGGTTTGTAGCTGGAACAAAGGCACCCATTGTACCTCTATACTCCTGACGTATGACACACGTTCAGGGGTACAACACCCCTTTTGGGGTGTACCTTATGGAACAGCAACGCCTTTACATACCACAACATTAACACACCATGGGGATTATTGACCTCCGAAGGATGACGTATGCGGAACAACTATGGACACCATGACTGTACACATTTGCATACTGCATACTCAGGGGTGACCTCGGCTGAACATACAGGGTCCATGTCCACAACAATATTTATGGATATACTCTACATAAGCAGCATAAGCAAAGGCCACTGAGAGCAACATGCTCATGGATATGTGCACAAATGCAACGATGAGTGGGACGTGCTTGAGGGATACATTCCTGAACCAGACACTCACCATGCTTTGGAACATGATTCCTATGTACATCAAACAGGGACACTCACTAGCACTCTTCATGAGATACATCAGTGGGTGGATGGGAGACACACATGTACACCAGGGATCACTGCAGCGGCTGTACTGTACACAGGTGCAGGTAACACATGGCTCTGCTGTTCACAGACAGAACACTACCCTAGGGAGGTGCCGCTGGTGAAAACACTGTTGTTGGGCTTACACATGGACTTGGTCAGACAGCATAGTACCTCACTATGAACCTGTGAAGCTATTACATGTCCTTTGTGCATGGATAATTGAGTAGCTCTTCCATTTCAGTTAGCTATCATGCTGTTACAGTGTCCCGTGACTACAAGCCATATGTATCCCGTTATTGTGTATTCTACATGCCAATAAATGATACCCTTTGTTTGCATGATATGAGTTATGCTGTGTAAAATATCTGACATATCTACCTACAATACTGTACATTACACATATTTTAAACATTATCCCATAATGCAAAGCATGCTTGCACAGCAGGACCACCCTAGGCATGTTATTCTCATTATATGCCCTTACAAATGCCTACTGTGACAGTATATCGACATATACTATCCCCTGCTATGGCACGTACATGTTGGACAAACCCTACCACTGATGGCGGGTGGTGTGGAATTGTTGTGTTAAAGCCCTCATATAGTATCCCTTGTGGTGTATGAGATGTTTACCTTGTGGCCCACAGCAGGACACACAATTTCTACAAGTGTTACTATGCTCAACAAGACATCACTACATAATACCTTTTCCCAATTTATGCATTGCATACACTTTAATTACTACAAAACAGGCTCTACATACACTGACATACTGAGTGTTCTACATACCTTACTTCCAAGTCTTCTTAAAATATCTCTCTTACACCTTTACTGTTTAAACGGTTCTATGGTATGAGCTTACTGTTTGAATGTATGGCAAGGCATCCTTATATACGTGGATACCTGTAACATGTGGTATCCTGCCGCCAATTGGTGTTCCTGAGTAAAATATTACATGCACATCAGCTGTGCCGCTACTCCATTCAAAAATTACACGGCAACAGTGGGGTATAATTGAATTCTTCACTTGGGCATTGCCCGTTTGCCCTACCTTTGGGGAGATGGCTTGTATGTGTTTTGTTGTGAGGAATTGCAATGGCTATTTGGAGAGACACGGATATTTTGAATTCATGTCCCCCATGGATTGTGTGTGATGGCTAGAGTATGTGGTTCTACATGTGAGTGTACCTGTCATCTCAACCATCTGATAAGGGACTACTGCAAACAAAACCTGTAACATCACCATCTGTTCCATTATACAACAGCTATGATTTCACATGGAGCCATTACAAATGTGTCTCTCACAAGGTATGTTAACGGTTCTGCAGATGTAATTGAGTGAGTGGATGTTTGTGATGTTATTTCAGTCTGTATTGCAATTGTTTCGGATGTGGGGAAGATGTAGGTGGGTGTACATAGCATATACAGGTTTGTGGGGACTGCATTTCTACATATTCCATATATGTGTGTGGACTCCTTCCCTAATTGAAGACCTATCATTTAGTAAACTGAGAAACTATGGTTGTTATGGGCTTATACATTGAGCCACTGTTAATTGGTCTCTATATAGCATGCAGGTGAAGTTGATACTTCATATGGAATTTTCTAAATG